>NW_009223770.1:0-10142 GCF_000690835.1 Fulmarus glacialis | reverse complement strand
TCGTGACCGGCCGCCAGCTGGATTTAACTTTGTTCACAACTCTCTGGGCTCGGCCGTCCAGACAGTTTTTTACCCAGCGAAGAGTGTACCTGTCTAAACCGTGAGCCGCCAGCTTCTCTAGGAGAATGCTGTGGGAGACAGTGTCAAAGGCTTTGCTGAAGTCCAGGTAGACCACATCCACAGCCTTTCCCTCATCCACTAGGCGGGTCACCTGCTCATAGAAGGAGATCAGGTTGGTCAAGCAGGACCTGCCTTCCATGAACCCGTGCTGGCTGGGCCTGATCCCCTGGTTGTCCCGGACATGGCTTGGGAGCGCCCTCAAAACGAACCGCTCCATAATCTTCCCCCATAATCTTCAGGACTCCAAGAAATCCTTAGTAGACCTTATGGGGAAGCTGACCCTGAAGCAACCAGGTTGTGTTTCTCTGGTCTTTCAGACTGCAGCATTTTTATCAGCATTACGTGAAGACAGAAATTAAAATATAATACTTTGGATCCAAAGGACTAGGGCCCAGAGCATTTGCAGTTGGTGCACCGAGAGCCTTGACAATGTTGTGCTGCGTTTTAATGGAATAAGTATGTTAATTTGCCAAATGTTGATGTATCTTTTCTTTTCTGATGGCTTAAGTGTAGTTTACTGCAGATGCTTCTTGCCTTAAAACAAGTCTATGAGATAAAAGTTGCCTCATGGATGTAGGGATACTAAGAAGTCTATCACTTCTACAGGCAATGCAGGAGAGGCTGCAGTCACTGAGGACAGCTCTCTGCTTTTTCAGGCAGCTGCATCACCTAATCTTCTGCAAGATTTGATCACATCTATAATGGTTTTACTGGGGAGGGAGGTAATTTTCTTCACAGTAGCTCCTATGGGGCTATGTTTTGGACTTGTGCTGAAAACAGTATTGATAACACAGGATGTTTTCAGTATTGCTGAGCAGTGCTTACACAGCGTCAAGGCCTTTTCTGCTTCTCACCCTACCCCACCAGCGAGTAGGCTGGGTGTGCATGAGAAGTTGTGAGGGGACACAGCTGGGACAGCTGACCCCAACTGACCAAAGGTATATTCCATACCATATGACGTCATGCTCAGCAACGTGGGGAAGAAGGAGGAAGGGGAGGCATTTGGAGTGACGGTGTTTGTCTTCCCAAGTAACCATTATGTGTGACGGAGCCCTGCTGTCCTGGAGATGGCTGAACATCTACCTGCTGATGGGAAGCAGTGAATGAATTCCTTGTTTTGCTTTGCTCATGCATGCAGCTTTTGCTTTACCTATTAAACTGTCTTTATCTCAACTCAGGAGTTTTTGTGCTTTTCCAATTCTCTCCTCCATCCCAATAAGGGGGTGTGAGCAGGCGGCTGTGTGGGGCTTAGCAGCCTCCTGGGGTTAAACCACAACAACATCCCAAATTAGGAAGAATTTGTCTGTTCTTCCCCAATACTATTATCGGAAAGTTATTCCAGAACTTCATTCTTGATGGCTAGAAATCCTGGTTTCCAGGTTTAATATAATTGTAAATATTTGATTCACAGGACACTATTTTTTGTGTTCATCAATGTCTGCTAGCATAAATATTTCTTCCTCACTCATGTTTACCTCAACGTATTTTTAGAGAAAATGATATTACTGCTTTTTAGCACATGGGAGATGGAAGACAACACAGAGACAGATAAAGTCCTGCTAACCCGAACTATTGTGTGCACATAACACTGTGCAAAGATTGTAGTTCAGCCCTGAAAAGCAGCCTGGCTCCACAGGCAAGAACCATGGCTGAGCAAATAAGCCTTGCCAAAAGCCTTATGAAGAATATATGAATGGAAGAAATGTCCTGTAGGATCAGAACAACAGTCCACCTGCTCCATCATCCTGTTGTGGACAGTGGCAATAAGAGACGCTACCCAGGGCAAGCATGTGAGCGTGGCCACTTCTGTCACACATTCACCTTTCACTCCCCCACCATCTACAATGACTGCATTAAAAATGTTACAAGGTGCACAGTGCTTACAGTAGCCATTGATGGACCTGTTTTCTATTAATCTGTTAAATCCTTTTCTGAACTTACTAATGATGTCTGCTCGCATAGCCTCCTCTGGCAGCAAGTTCCAGAAATTTACTAGTGGCTGTGTAAAGTAGTACTTTTTTTCCCCATCTGTTTTAAGCTGGTCTTACACCAATTAAGAGGTCTGTACTAGCTTTTGGTGTCTTTGTGCTATGCTCCTATGCACTATGTAGGTACGTTAACAGTGTTCTATTGTATGTGAACTTCCCTTCTTTTTTTTTCTTTATCAAACAACAGAAAGTGGCCCCATGTGCATGCAACAACAATACCCAGTAACCCCAGTTCCTTCTGAGCAAGGTATTACACTGCTTGAAGGAAAATCTTAAGGGCATAAAATGAACAGAAACAGAGTCAGTGAGGAAACTATGTTCATGTATCTTTAAGGAAGGGGACTTCAGAAACAGAAAGGTATGAGTTAATTGTTTTCTAAGGTCTTCAAATGGTTTTCTAAGGTCTTCAGAAAAAAAAAATTGTTTACAAACAATAATAATCTGTTTTCAGACTTTAGAGGACTCGCCAACAGTAAGTGTAACAGAAACTGGAGTTTTGCAGATACATTCTTCAGCTGTATCAGTGCAATTTATACTGAGCTTATAAGGATTTATACAAAGTCGTAAGTGATTTGCAAGCATTAATACATCAGAAGCGGAAACTGAAATCATATAAGAATCACGAGGAGGTAGGTCCTATAAATACAGGAATTACATCACTAGAAGGTTCTTAAGAAAGTTAAGTATGTTAAGAAAGTTAAGTAAGGACAAGTATAAATGATCAACTGATTTGCTGAACTCTGGAACAGTTGAATAACTGCTTAGCTGAACCTTCAGTAATCATTAAAGAAATTGTAAAAAACCCTAAAAAATTAATGTTATCAGAAATAATAACAGTTTTATGTTTCTTGAATTATGGGATAATATTCATTCTAGATCAACAATAGAAGTAAGCATGAAGTGGTCAAGTGATTGAGTCTTTTCAAAAAATACCCCTGAGATCATTAAAATAAGATTTTTTTGTTGTTGTTTTGCTTTAATTTCCTACAAAGAAAGATGTCGTGGTTTAACCCGGCAGTGGTTTAACCAGTTAGTGGTTTAACTAACTCATTGGTTTAACACAAAAGAAAACATCTGTTTAATGCAACTTCAAAATACTTTCCCATTTTGTTTACAGGGGCAGCCTCCAGTTTTCTTCATTCAATTTATGCTGTGACAAGACTTGCAATTGACTCCATTCCCCCAGTTCTGTTTCGTGTTAACTTCCTTAACTGAAGACGAAAATGATTTAACAAAATAGAAGCTTAAATGATTTAGTACCTCCATTAAACTTGCATTTCCTCAAGATTAGGTCTTTTCTAGGGAGTTGTAATTAAAATAAAAGTCAGCATGCATTCTGGCAGTTCTATTATGCACTATTTACATCTTCTTTTTGTGTTGAGAATCCTTGAGATATGGTTAGCCACCTTGTTTTCTAGGAAATCCTGAATGACAGTAGACAACACTTCTAATCATTATTCATTCTACTATCCTTACAAATACCTAGTAAGTATAAAATAAGTGCTGGTCCCCAACTAAGTGCCTACCAAAAAATAATTTGTACTTTGTGAAGATGACAGGCCTTACTGTCGAACCAGGTCTTTGAGGTCTTTTTGGCAAGAAAAAATAGAGGATATTTATGTGTAAAGATGACAAGGATCTCTGCCTGAGCAACTGAAGTTACATAAAGTGTCCAGATTGATGGAGAAGATGTATATGACATCATAGATTAAAAAAAATTTGATGCAGTTCTCCAAGAAACACGAAATTATGATGAAGTGTCAGTTTTCATTCTTTGCAATGGCAAATCCCTTTTCTAAAGAAGTAATAGCATGCAGCAGTGCTAATAAAATCTCTCTCACAAATTTCAGCCCTGGAGCATGCCTCTCCATAAAGTCCCCAATCGTGGGGAAATGCGTTCTCCATTCTCTATACTAATGATGCATTTCTATTGTCAATGATGAGAAATGGAATAAATTTTGTAATGTTTTGAATATGCTATCCTTTGGATAAAGCTGGTTTTCTTCCAAATGAATTCATATAGTCTATATTATTAGAGATCGTTTCAAAATACAGCTTTTTAATCTAAATACTTCCAGCCCAGTGTTTAGTAAGGTCCAACTTATTTAGCAACTGAAGCTGAACTACTACTCTGACAATGAAAGCAAAAACAAAATCATGTTTTGCCTACATTTTGATTCCTCATAATATATATTTCATCATGTTTTGCAGATGGCAAGAGCAAAACTGACATAGAGCCAGGGAAGAAACAGACCCTGAATTTTACAAAAAAACTGCAGCTTGTTCAGACTGCTTACATGCAGAAAGTGAATCAACTCATAATCCACCAGAAAATTGCTGAATTTGTCTAAGAAACAAAGCCAGCTGCCAGATAGAGGAGAAAGTGTTTCCAGATGCCATTCTTCTTCCTATTTACTGAGGTATTTTTTTAATTTTTTGTCTCTTGTTTTGTTACATCCTCTGCTAGGCAAAAACATATCAATAAATAAATATTTTGAATCACAGTACTCTTTTTGCCTTCTCTCAAAATACAGAAAATTTTAGGCCTGTAATTTTACAAGGACTTTATAGCCAACCATAAGACTGTTGCATCATTTTTCAACTAAATCAAGTCCACAAATTTCAGGAAATGCATGTAAGCCAGCAACAGCACATTGTTTAACAAATATTACTAGAAAATAACTGGAAGATCCCAGTATTATGAAGCCTAACCCCTGCAAGCTCTGCAACTGGACGCTTCAATATTCAGCTTGGACAGCTTGTTGGATATATTAGAGTTAAAAAGTTATTCCTTACCCATTTCCTATAAATGCAATAGGAAATTAAAATCTGAAGCATGCATTAGGAGTGTGCAGTAACTCTCAATGCCTTTACTTCAGGTTTTTTCATCATCTCTATAACTATAGTGCTCTTCCTTGGCAACAGGGAAGATACGTGATTCTACAAAAGGTGTTAGAAATACCTGATTTAGTCAGCAATAGCTGGTTTAAATCAAATGTTCCAGTCTTTGAAAGGGTCCCTATTGTCCTTACATCACCTCCACATTACAACAAGCTATGTCTGTTTATATATATATATGTATACACACACATGCATACATATAAATAGACATATAAAGAGGTAACCAACTCAAGCTGAAACATGGGAAATTCCAATTACATATAAGGAAAAAATTTTCATCATGACAGCGGTCAAACACTGGCACAGGTTGTCCAGAGGGATTCTGGGATGTTCATCCTTGGAGGTGTTCAGGACTCAAATGGACACAGCCCTCAGCCACCCAGTCTGATTCCATCAGCCCTGAGCAGCAGGTCAGACTGCATGACCCCCAGAGCCCAATTCCAAACTGAATTACTCTGTGATCTGACGAGTATGTATAGATGAGTATAGTGTAAAAACTAACCAACCTCAAAGTGTCTCTGAACTGATCTGTCTTTAGCAAAAGTATTTAATAAACTTAAGCTTCTGCTGCCCAGCTCAGTTTCCTCAATCATCTCCCCAGTTCTTTACCTTAGAGTTAAGCAAGCCAATGTTTATCTTTATTCCAAACACCTTTTTGCTTTTCTCCAGCTTTCAGAATGGAAGATGATGGTATTTCCTGTTTGTCCTTTAGGTCTGTTCTGCTTCACAATCATCACATACGGTAATTTAAGAGTTAATAAAGTGATATTAATAAAATAAGCTAATAACTGAGCTTTCTGTTCACTTTTGTCATCATCTATCTGCTATCTTGATTCAAGGGATTTACATCAGTTGATGTTTTCTATTTTGTTGGCTTTTTTCATGGTTCTTAAAGGAACTCACAGTTCCTTTACTTTTAATGTCAGTGATTAAAAATTTCTCGTTCTGGGCTTTTTTACTGAACAAAATGGCAGTAGGAGATAATGTCAGTTTTAAAAGCATTATTTTTAAGTGTGCTGTGTGAATTAGGAGTTTGGATTTGATTCCTGGGTCTTATGAAATCCTATAAACATTTCTGATACAATTTTCTTTCAGGAACAATGGATAAATATCTTAAATTTGACATAAGATACTTAAATTCATACTCTTTTGCAAAACGTTTTAATTCAGCAGTCAAACTGTTGACTGTTAAATGTTACTACATTTTACATCATACCCAGCAAATAACGGGAGATTACATGTTTAGTGATAGCATTTTAAACATTTCTGTTTCATAGAGATAATAACTGCAAATTAATTTATGCTTTTCCAATGACAACACAAAACTTTTGCATCATAGAGATATAGTTTTTTATATTTGCTGTATTTTTTCTTCATCACATTTTCTAACACTGTCAGCAGATTTTATCTTATTATCTTTATATTTGCCTGCTTGCTTGGAAATTGGCTTTTTCTTCATTTTCATTTGCCTCTACTTTCTCTTTAACAATTTATATAAATGAATATATATACACTCAGATACTTAGGCAACTCAGCTATAAAGGCAACTGTATAACATAAGCAACAATCCCAAATCATAACTCAAGAACGATTTTGTTTCCCTCAATCTACATTTAACATAATCTTGTAAACAACTTCCACTTGACCAAAAGCCAAGCAAAATATAGTATTTGTGATAATGTAAAGGAATACACATTATTAGCTGTCCTGAGATATCGGTTTAGATAGAATGATGTCTTCCCAGTAAAACATTTCTACAGCAAAATATGAAAAAAAAAGCCATCTGAATCCCATCAGCAAGCTTGCTCATATAGACACACTTTTAGTGTAAAGAATCCATGTAGCATTTTAATGCCAATTTAAAGACTGTTGAAAATAAAAATGCAACAAATTACCTTGGACCTGATTTACAAAGTCTCCATTGCATACTCAGACAGCTCTTATAAACTTTGAGGGATCTCCAGGGATCCTATTTCCTACATTTACTAATTTTCATCACCATAGTATTCTGCGCGTGAACAGGAGGCAGAGGAAAGAAAAATAGCTGGAGGATTGGGGGGGGGTTGGGGCTGGGACAAAATATCTAGCCATGATTAATTACAGATAAGTAGTAATTTGGAAAGCTTGGGGCATTAATTGATTATGCAACACACACACACACACACAAAAAACCAAAACAGGAGGGAGACATGAATACTAACTAAGATAAAACCACACCTGGTCCACGATATTAAAACAATTTATAGAATTTAAACTTCTTTTACAAGTCTAACTACAGAAAAAAAAAGAAGTAACAGCAGTTTCTCCCTTTTATCTTGGTGTTAGAACCATTGCCTTTATTGCTCAATTTGCAGACTTTATGAGAGGTTACTGGATTGCTTTGAGTGTTTATCATAGACAGTGCAAGCAACCTTCCTCTTTAAAGTAAAATAATGCACTATGCATATAACAATAGTTCCCAGGCAAACAGCAATATTGCAGGTGACTCTTGCCTTTTTTTTTTTTCTTTTTCTTTATCAGGTCTTTTGCAGTGCTAAGAATCTGCTGGGCAAAATGAGAAAAGGACAAAGAATGACTCTTCCTCTAAATGCTGAAGTTCTGCAACTACCTGAGTGATAAACTGACATGGTATTTTGATCAGTGGCCCTGAAGAAAATATCCCCATCAAGTCTGGGACCTGATAAAAAAATGTATCTTAAGGGCTTCTGGGCTCTCTCCCCCCCTCCTCTCCCCACCCCACCCTCGATTACTTCCTCTCTCCCCCTTATACATATATATATTCTGGTACACCGAAGAACAAACAGTGAAAACAGATATATCGTTTGTTTACACTGGAGGCTTATTACCCTCAGCTTGATGGACTCCCTTGTGATTGTTTCAGCTAAAATATGACTGCTAATAGTAATAACAGCCAAGCATGCACTGCAGTCTTCATCTACCCTGTAACACAGGTTGTCACTGATTTCAGATGTCTTCTACGTAGGATTGCACTGATTCAGAAAAAAAAAGTCAGGGGAGTCCCACAGTTTAAGAAGAAGAGAAAAGCACTCTCTTCAGGAGCTAAGCAGTGCCAGGTACTGAGTGAAATACATTGGGCTGGTCAGCACCGGGGTGATTTCATCTTCATAGCACTCCACTGAGGGCAGAGTCATTACTCTTTGGGTTAGCACACAAATAAAAGGAGGAGGAGGAGGAGAAAATAATTGGCAGCTGAAAGTTCTGCAGTGCACAGTGCTCAGCGTACTCTGCCCTTACCTGACAACCTGTGACAGTAAGGTCATTTACTTTAAAGTTAAGACCATAAGCTTTTCATTCACACTAAAAATTCTGTATGTTTCTAGGCAAGACATAGCAGACATCTTTGTTCTTGGTCACTTGATTTGTCACTCACACTAATCATGAAGTTTAATAACACAAAGAATACAAATATGCTGCGAATTATATTTTAAATCATCTGTATGGTAGAAAAAAAAAATCATTTCTCTGCATTTTCACCTGCTAATTCATAAGCCTCTCACAAATTTCTTAGAATACTCCGAAAATGATGGGATGTTTCTAACAATAGCAAGAATATCCCAGAGAGTAATAAATACAGATACCTGATTCTGATAGATTTCTTTCAGCGCTGCTGTTGAGTGATTCTGTAACTTAAAAAGATCTGGATGAGACCAGCTGTCTGTGACTGGCTGGAACTGAGGTCAGCTCAACACAGGAAAACCTGAATAGCAACACTCAGAAGTGAGGTCGGCAGCAGGATCACTTTTTGTCTCACAGCGATTTACAGAGCAAATTAATAAATAAGGATAACATCTTATCATCACTCTCCCCTTTAAGTTCATTCATTACAGCTAGCATGGAATGATGAATGGACCTGAAGTCAAATGGGAATCATCTTCATCCTTTGCAGGTTACTAGAGCTCAACCATTTTCACATATGCAGCAAGGTAAAAGACTCTGCTCATGATGCATGAAGAAGTACAGACTCCTGTTTCCTCAGCCTCAGCTACGCTAGTTTTGTATTGCTTGCGGGATGAAAAATCATAGTGACTGCAAAACAAGCGCACAGGACTGAATATATAACACCAAGTAAGAAGGTGCCATTTTAACAAAGATAAGGCAGACTGCCAAACCGTTATTTCATGTCACGTCAATGTCCACATTTTCTTGTATTTTCAGTTTTGGAGAAAGCTAAGATTTGGTTCCTCAGCTGTTTGGTCACTGCCGTGAGCCACAAGCATTAAAGGAAACACTTTCTTTCATGTCAATGAGTGGGATGACAGCTAAACATCAAGTGGTATCAGCTTGGTATAAACAAGGCCACAATCCAGTCCCAAAGGTGAATAATACAGGAGGGAAAAGAGAGAAAACAGGAGTAATGTTTGCAAGTTTCATGATTCATGGAATCCCCAAACTCCTAATGCCCTCAACCTGTATTAGTTCAGGCTGCAAATCTGTCAGGTCCCAAGAGCTACATACATATGGCTGTTGTCAGTACTTGCATGGAACATCTCTAAAGGAGAAAGAGCAATCTAGGTGATCCCAGGTTTGCCCGGATCCTGGACTAGAGCCGCCAGCTGTGGACTACGCGTTAGCAACACAACACAAACATTAGGGATAACTCCAGGGCCACAGGTACTGTCCTTCAAAGTCTACATAAAACCAGTAGCCTGAATACTTATTGTGCACGAGATGCTATGCCCTTTATCTGACCTCACGTTAACTTTTAAATCACTCACATTAGTCTTATGTACGTATTTATGATAGTGTGAACACTGAGCAAAAAACCAGCCCTTTTGTGTTTGTAGACAACCTTGTTTAACTGTTGTAGTTTAACCCAGCAGGCAGTTAAACATCACACAGCCGTTCGCTCACTCCCCCCACGAGTGGGATGGGGGAGAGAATGGGGGGAAAAAAAGTAAAATTTGTGGGCTAAGATAAAGACAGTTTAATAGGACAGAAAAGGAGGGGAAAATAATAATAATAAAAATAATGATAAAAGAAATATACAAAATAAGTGATGCACAATGCAATTGCTCACCACCTGCTGACCGATGCCCAGCCAGTTCCCGAGCAGCGGTCACCGCCCCCCAGCCAACATCCCCCAAGTTTATATACTGAGCATGATATCATATG
>NW_009223769.1:23149-23507 GCF_000690835.1 Fulmarus glacialis | reverse complement strand
CAGTATAAAGTACTGGCCGTTTTTCTCGTGGCCTCGATGGCTTTCACCTCTGCAAACTGGCTTGACTCACCTTCTCCTTCAGCGGTTTCTGCAACTCATCATATAGGACTCCATACAGCAACTTTCCATCTCCGATGCTTTCCCACAAGGCGACAGGACCCATCAGTGAACAGGGCATATTGCTTCTCTTTTTGTGGTAGTTTGTTATGCAGTGGGGCCTCTTCAGCACGTGTCACCTCCTCCTCTGGGGATATTCCAAAATCTTTGCCTTCTGGCCAGTTCGTGATAACTTCCAAGATTCCTGGGCGACTGGGGTTTCCTATTTGGGCCCGTTGTGTTATAAGTGCGACTCACTTAC
>NW_009223769.1:22456-22929 GCF_000690835.1 Fulmarus glacialis | reverse complement strand
TGGCACACGCTCCAGGTAGGGCCATTCTCCCCGGCTGCGGTGTAGAGCACATTCTTTACATCTTGTCCTGCCGGACTGGCCCAAGGGCTTGTTGTTGCTCTGGGCCCCATTTAAAATCGTTCTTCTTCCGGGTCACTTGATAGAAGGGGCTTACCATCAGGCTATAATCTGAAATATGCATTCTCCAGAAGCCCACAATGACTAGGAAAGCTGGTGTTTCCTTTTTGTTAGTTGGTGGGGACATGGCTGATATTTTGTTCATCACATCCATTGGGATCTGATGACGTCTATCTTGCCATTTTATTCCTAAAAACTGGATGTCCTGTGCAGGTCCCTTGACCTTACTTTGGTTTATGGGCAAAACCAGCCTTCAAAAGGATTTGGACTATTCTCTCCCCTTTCTCAAAAACTTGTTCTGCTGTGCTGCTGCACACAACGATGTCATCAATGTATTGCAGGTGTTCTGGAGCCTC
>NW_009223769.1:18676-22179 GCF_000690835.1 Fulmarus glacialis | reverse complement strand
ATGGGACTGTTAAAGGGTGAGCGAGTCTTGCTGATCACTCCTTGGCTCCCCAGTTGATGAATCAGCTCATGGATGGGGATCAGGGAGTCTTGGTTGGTGCGATATTGCTGCCGGTGCACTGTTGTGGCAGTGATTGGCACTTGTTGTTCCTCAACCCTCAGCAACCCCGCAACAGAAGGGTCTTTCGAGAGACCGGGCAAGGTAGACAGCTGTTTAATTTCTTCCGTCTCCAAGGCAGCTATACCAAAAGCCCACTGGTACCCTTCTGGGTCCTTGAAATACCCTCTCCTGAGGTGGTCTATGGCAAGGATGCACGGAGTCTCTGGGCCAGTCACAATGGGGTGCTTTTGTCCCGGTTAGGCTCACCTCGGCCTTGTTAACTCTTTGGATCCCCCGTTGGCCAGTTGGGTCAGCTGTCCTGGCTATGCTCCCTGCCAGCTTCTTGTGCACCTGGCAGAGCATGGGAAGCTGAAAAGTCCTTAACTATGTAAGCACTACTTAGCAATGATTAAAAAAAATTAGTGTGTTATCAACGTTCTTCTCATACTAAATCCGAAACACAGCACTGAGAAGAAATTTAACTCTATCCCAGCTGAAACCCAGGACAGTGTCATAAGATGTTATATTGTAAACGGTTTATAACTTCCCATCAAGCATTAACAATAATGGGAAATGAAGAGCAAGAAGATTTTTTTGTGTGTGTGTAGTCTTGCACTATGTTGAGCAGTCTCAAATCTCATACACTTCAAAAAGTGTTGAGGAACACCTTATAACTCACTGAAAATTACTATATATTGGCTTACTCTTTTTATTTATGTTCTTTAAGTGGAAATCCGGTTCTGCTTGTATCATGTTCTACTGTTCAGGTCAAACAAGATAATGTTTGGAAGGCCTGCTACTGTGGGCTCCATAGAAAGCATTGTTTGTAGCTTTATTGAGAATGAGAATGTATTGTCTTGATTTAGAGTCTCTTCTAGGCCTGTGTGCTTGTTTGAAAAACCATCATTTTCCTTTCTAGTGATCTTTCAATTGGTATTGGAAGGAGGCAGGGAAGAACCTAGGAGAAACTTGTATCTTAGGTCTCTAGCTAACAAATCTTGCATTAAGATGCGTAGTAAGAGACATGGTCTGATTCAAGCGTGGAATGGATGGAACTAGTGAAGTTTCACGAGGCTGGGAAGAAAACTTTAATAGCCATGTAGTTGTTCATTAGTGCAGAGTAGTCAGCTTTACTTAAATACGGAGGTGAGTATGAAATGTTTGTGGCTGTGTAGCTTACCCTTCCTGCTAACCACTATATGTTGAGTTCTAGTTGTAGGATGCATTGGTTTTGCAACTCCAGTAGCAAAGTTTTTATATATACCTATATATATATACCTCAGAAGTAATCACACAGCAGCAGTATCTCAGTAGTACAGCATTTTGATAATATTATCCTACTGAAATGAAAATAGACGCAGGGCACAAATGAAGCTAATGTGGTTTATAAAATCAGCTGTGACTTATCAAATAGCAATCCTTAGTGTATATGGGATAGCCAAATTTAATCACCTTAAATAAGATTTTTATGACTTCTTTGGTTTTTAGTAGTTGGTTTTAATGATGGGTCTTTAGTCTTTTGTGAATGTCTTGTTGAGAGAGCATTTTTGGAGTCTCTCTCATTTTGTAAGAAAGTCAGCAAAATTTTGAATAGCATAGATAAGGAGAGTGTTTTTACTGTGTCATTATCAATGTTCTTGTAGTCTTGAAATGTAATGCAGGAAACGTTTGTCAACTTCATTAGGAAGTTCTCTTATAAATTAAAGTGTCTACTTTATATATCTCCTAATTACTGTAATTTCTTTACTAGAGAAATGGATCACAAGAATTAAATTTTCTTATAGACAGTATTTGTGCATACTTGGATGTGGATATTGAACATGAGCTCATAAATAATGAGAGAGAACAAATCTGGGATAACTGCTTTCTAGACTACTTTGTATTTCACCAGTTTTACATATTTGGAGTAGATACACTGTATAAAAGCTTAATTTCATGTTGCCTTTGGTTAATATGTGTATCTTAAGAAGTAACAGATTTATTTTTATTTCTGATTTATATCTAATTGTCACATAAAATAATTAGAGATGGCAGTTTTTCCTGGTAATATTGGGTGCTTATCATATTTGTGGAGTGCAAAGGCTGTTATCCCTTGATCCTACCAAGATGGCTGATGCAGTTGCAGCCCTCTCCAGTAGTATTAGGCCATACAGCTTACTTTGGTGTGGCTCCTGTGACTTAATTGAATGCTTGGATGCATCTCTGTATGTCAGACTCCTTTGGAGTTAATTCAGCTTCTTACTGCACTACATCATTTTAGGAGGTTATAACTTTGAGTGTGTCTAAACTATAATTATTATCTGCTCTATAACTTAGAGTGTTCTTAAACAAGTGAGCTTGTGTTGTTACTTCCAAGCAGTATGGTTATTCAACTCAGTGGCAACAGAATGGTTACTGTAGTTCTCATGTAGATTTGGCAGTTTTTGCCTATTTCCATATTACAGGTGAACCCAGCAGTGAATAATGTGAGAGATTCTGTGTATGCTGTGAGACATAACTATCTCTTATGGCTGGAAAGAAGATTTAATCCATTATCATTAACATCACTCTCCTCATTTTATGCTGTGTGTATGTTTTTGTCATGAGTCTGTTTTCATGTTTGGAATTTTCAGCAGTGGGCTTTTCATTCAGAGAATACTGAATACTACTATTTTCATCAGAGAATAATGTAGTTAGCTGACTGTTTTCAGTGGTCTTGTATGATGATACAATCTTTCATTCAGCTAAAGATTTAATATGGATTACTGATCTGATAGTGGAAAACTATCATTATAAATCAGAACAAATCAGAATCAATCCAAATATAGCAAAACAGCTGTCATAAATGTAACTACAGTGTGGTATCTTACTATAGAGGAGTGTCGTTCTGCTGACCAGTTTATGTGTTGCTCTGTAATCACAGTTGATCAAGATTCTGAAAGACAGACACTAAATGATAGCAGACCCGGTATGCATTGTGAGCCTCCACTGGTTGCAGAGTGAAGTGCGTGGGCTTACTGAATGCTCCTCTTGGCCTTAATCAGTAGCAACTTGAAAATAAGGGCTATTTTTGTTTGTGTTCTCTGGATTCTAGAATTACTTATGTGAGAAGCGTTGACAAACTGGTGATACGGTCTGTATGGTTGTTCTGTTGGTTGGTAGGGAAGACTGAGGGAAAGCATAAGTTATTATGGTCCCAGTTAACCAATTTCTAGTGTTACTGATGGACCTTGCCTGCTAAAATAATGTAAGTGGGATTTTGAAGGGTTCTAAAGCCTTTTCCTTATGAAACTGCTTGTTTCACAGAGTTGAATGGTTTCCAAAAATTCAAAGGGAGTTTGCCACCAATTGCCACCAAGTTTGATGTTTTATACTGTAATGTACTGACTTGCCATTAATCTTCTGCAAGTATGAATGCTTAAATT
>NW_009223769.1:0-18663 GCF_000690835.1 Fulmarus glacialis | reverse complement strand
TATACATATATGTTTGGGGTTTTTTTTTACAGGATTTACTTGGAGTAAAAGATCACTGACTTCTACAATGGAAAAGTCATGGATGCTTTGGACCTTTGTTAAAAGATGGCTACTAGCTTTGGCTTCCTGGTCTTGGAGTCTTTGCCGTATTTGTCTTTTACCCTTGATAGTAACTTTTCACTTGTACGGAGGCATTATACTACTTATATTAATATTTGTATCAATAGCGGGTATATTATATAAATTCCAGGATGTGCTGCTTTACTTTCCTGAACAGCCCTCTTCATCACGCCTTTATGTTCCTATGCCTACTGGTATACCACATGAAAATATCTTCATCAAAACCAAAGATGGAGTTCTTCTCAATCTTATTCTGCTGAGATACACAGGGGACAATGCAGCGTATTCTCCGACCGTCATTTACTTTCATGGGAATGCAGGCAACATTGGCCACAGGTTGCCAAATGCTTTGTTAATGCTGGTAAACTTGAAAGTAAACTTAATTCTTGTCGATTATAGAGGGTATGGAAAAAGTGAAGGAGAAGCAAGTGAAGAAGGTTTGTACTTAGATTCTGAGGCTGTGTTAGACTATGTGATGACTCGGTCTGATCTCGATAAAACAAAAATTTTTCTTTTTGGCCGTTCCTTGGGGGGAGCAGTAGCTATTCACTTGGCTTCTGAAAATTCCCATAGGATTTCTGCCATCATGGTGGAGAACACCTTTCTTAGCATCCCATACATGGCCAGCACTTTGTTTTCTTTCTTTCCAATGAGATATCTTCCTTTATGGTGCTACAAAAATAAGTTTCTGTCCTACAGAAAAATCTCTCAGTGCAGAATGCCTTCTCTCTTCATCTCTGGGTTGTCTGACCAGTTAATTCCACCAGTTATGATGAAGCAACTTTATGAATTATCCCCAGCTCGGACTAAGAGATTGGCGATATTTCCTGATGGAACTCATAATGACACTTGGCAGTGCCAGGGTTATTTCACTGCACTTGAACAGTTCATCAAAGAAGTAATAAAGAGTCACTCCCCTGAAGAAATGGCGAAAACATCCTCTAACGTAACGATAATATAATTGATATTCTTCTTTGGGGTGGGGGGAGTACCTGCACTGTACCTTGATTTGTGAAAAGTGGTAAAAGAATGTCCATTTTTAAATGTATGTCATGTCTGTACTTGCCTAAAGAGTGAAATTAAACTTGGAAAGGTCTGATGCTTTATTAAGATGTTCCAGATTAACTTTTACATTTGCAGCATTGTAAATGAACCATTTTATGTCTTTCTCATACTTTTTTGGTATCTCTGTCCATATATTCCATTTGTTTGATATGTACAACGGATGCTATTAAAGAAACTTGCTACAAAAGTAGTACAGAATGTGTTAGTTTAGAATAACGGGAGGCTCTTCAGTATTCACTGCTGTATGTGTGAGCTTTTTGGACAGTCATGGTTAGCAAAATGATTTGTTGCTTCTCTTAGAGTTTATTTAAAGTGTGCCATGCATGAGATTAATGTTTTATTCCTTGAAATTTTATATTATGCAAGGTGGGAAGCCTTTAATGTGCTAAATAATATAAAATAACATTAATGGTAGAGTATACTTGCAAGTATACTATCCTGGGTTATTACTGGGTTTTATGGTTATGCATACATATATATTTCAAACTGCAAGTGGAGAGGAAAAGACACTTTCCCTGTTTTCATTTTACTATTTGTATTATAATAGTGCCTGGAAAGTTGTGTGTGTGCCTAAACATCATGGCTTCAGGATTTTGCCCAGGCAATTTCTTCACAGAAAATAGAAGTAACCTTCGAAAAGAGCAGTGCGATCTAAGCTTCTTTCTGCCCCAAGCTCTCCTCACTAATGTACGGGCAAACTATTTGTTGGTATTAGTCTGCTTGTTCATTTGAGGTGGGATTTCCCAAGGCAGGGTGGGTGATGTGGTAGAAAGGAGTATCTTACAAGGTAAAAGTATGTATTTGTGTTTGGTTTTGTTTGTTTGTTTGCTTAAGGCTGGTGTGTTAGACATTGCTAAATGTCTGTGCCCTTTATTTATACCTCCAAAAGAAACAAATCCAAATAATTACCAGTGATCACATCATTAGAGATTAACGTATACAGTTGCTACAGTAAGGATAATAAAAATGAGCAGCACATCAAATTTAGTAGACCTAAAGCTTAGTTAGTCTGAAAGAGTCGACATTTATTTTAACACTTTTACCCATTTGCTTGCAAGAAGTCTTTTACAGTTCTGTTGTACCATGTGGAAGTAGCTTAAGCGTCAGCAGAAGTGAGTTTTCTTCAGCTCTGCTGGGATTTTTGAAGCTAATATCACTATTTTAGAACGAGCAGTACTTAAATTGAAAGAGTTTGATTCTGGCTGACTGTTGAGGTTCTTTTTTTCTGTTTGGTTGGTTTTAGGACTCCTTATCCTAGGTAGTCGTATCAAAGTTGTATGCTGTTAGCTCAGTCCGTATTGGAGTGTGGGGCTGTTTAAATCGCTTCTGCAGGTTTAATTTCTCATTTGCTGCAGCTGATAGTTTGCCTTTTCAAAATATTTCTTTATGGGAAGAACGAACTGTGGAAAATCTTCCACACAATCTGTACAACTGCCCTTCGGATTGACATTTTTGAATAAACTTTTCTGCCATGTTGTCCTGATTCAGAAAAGCATCTCAGCACACACTTAAAATCTGTTTCCTGATGGACAGTGTATTTTAAGCTTGTGCTTAAGTTCTCTGGTTGAATAAAACTGCTTTCCTGAACTGGTGCCTTAATGGTTATGCCTCCTAAAATTTATTACATGGAATTACAGGTCTTACGTACACATGGGTAATAGTTGTCAGCAATTTATAGGTAGGGTGATACATCTTTACTTTACTTAAATGTGATTTTTTTTTTTTTATTTTTAAATAAACATGTACATACCAGAAGTTGCTGCTTTCTCTGGTAAGTATCTTTTGTCATACTATTTTTAAGGTTTTCTTAGAGTTGATTGAAAAAGCTACAGCTTTTTGGATCTATAGACCTAAAATCATTATAGACAGTGCATAGTTTTAAATCTGAGTGAAACCAAAACTATCTCCTCAGCCTTCCAGTGGTGGTATTTTTGGGGGAGGAGGCAGGTGGGGAAGGTATATTGGTGAAGTTTGGCTGGTGGGGGGGGTGTTTATATAGCAGAAGGGAGTTAATAGACATAGCATTCCCTTTCCCCGATGTATTCTAAAATGACAAGGTGAGCTGCCCTCATAGATTGTTTCAGCTACTTCACATTGCTTTAGAATTAAGATGGAGGGAGAGAAGAAAAATAAGTGGGCAAATACTGCTTTTCTAAAAATAAGTTGATAAAGCCAAAAGAATAGATTACTTATTGGAGACAGAATGAAAAAAAAGTAAGTAATTGTTTCAGAAGTTGTCATAACTTGTCATTAAATGCCACTGTTTTTTTCATAAAATGACGATGTCTAAAGTAACTTGGCTTTTTAGCCCACTTCCCACCAAAGACAAACAAAAACCTCAACCCAAAATATCCCCGGTATTCTGTGGCACTTATACAAAAATGAAGTATTCTCATTTTGGGCACACAGTTGGTAAGTCAAAGTCAAATGTGTGGCATTAGATTATGGAAATTTGGAGCTGTTCAGAGTGGACTGTATCTAAGCATTACTTTTGATTATTAGGCCGTATCTTTTCACTATATTGTCTGCAGGATATAAAGATGAAATTTTGTCTGATTTTGCAAGTATTGGGTATGAGAAGACACAATTGTCATATATGCATCCTTTACACTTAATGTGGTTTCTTCCGCATATGCACATTTTTGCTTCTCCCTTAATGGCCTGGGTGCATACACTTGTGAATGAATGTCTGTTATTATGCTATTTTTCATTGCATTGGCTATGAAATCCACTGAAAGAAAACAGGAAGGAAATTATTTTTTTAATCAAATATTTCACTGCTGTACATATGATCTTTTAAGGGAGGGAGAAGGGGGCAGAAACTCGTTCTGACAAGTCAAGACTTGTTTTTATTTTGTGGTCTGTGTGATGGAAACCCACAGTTACCTGCTGCTTAAAAGTAAACTGCAAGCAACATAGTAGTAATAACTTTAAATTGGCAAAAGGTGTATTATGATACTGTTGCATTTATTCCAGTTGATACCATGATATGTTTTCCCTTAACAGTTCTCCACTTGTGTATAGATGTTTCCCAAGTATTTGTCCTGTATATATAAATTTCTAGTTTGGGAAGAGGAAGTTGAGTTATTTTCACAGGTTTGTAAGAAAACCTCTTGGTTTAAATATGCTCATTAAGGGAATTGTCTCTTTTGTAAGAGGAACTTTAAGTTTAAACAAAGAAAAAGAAGAAAAGAACGGGGGGTCAGGAGTTGAACTGGAACAGCTGTAGCAGTAAAGTCCTTGTAAGAAAGCATCCAGTACAAGACCTTGTGTGCGCACATGTGTGTGTGGTTTTAATTAGTGGAAATACTTGAGGCTTCCCGCTAACCCAAGTTTACATTCCCAATATTTGTTTCTGAACTGTGAAATGCAGAGAGACAAGCTATGCTTTCATCTGAAGAAATGTTAACTGGTGTAGCTGCCCTCATGTCCATTTCTCAGGTAAAATTAGAAATAGAGCACAAATACGTTTGGTAGGCTACGGACAATCTCTCAGTTGAAGGGCAGATGGATTAGCTATACAAAATATGCATATCAGCATCTCTAAGCTAATCATTTGCGTCACGTTGGATGTTCACAGTGAAGAATGCAAGGCTGAATTGAGAGTCCAAGGTATGGTCTCTTCTATTAGCAAAAAGACGCAGACATACCTCCATTTGTATTTCATAATTCAATTCCTGAGAATTACATTTTTATTTTTGTTAATGACAGGTGATTTTGCTAGGGGCACTTCTGCCAAATACAAAATCAGTGCCTCTTGCATGTGCTGGGATCAGCATGATGTATCCCATTAAGAATAATTTACAATGCCATCCTGCTTGTATAATTTAGAGTAGAACCCCGCAGAAGTGTAAATACAGATAGCATATTCAAGTTCTAAATAGCACTTGTGTTTTGAATTCAGAAACAGTCATTGAATATATGAAGCAAGCTTTTTATTTGATTTTTCTTTAATATATAGTTAAAGCAAAAATGTCTTACAAAGTATTCTTTAGTTTTGTAGACAAAGCATAAATGTTACTGTATATGTGCTAATTGTGGCAAAGTTTTACATTCTCATTCTAGTCTGGTTTTTACAGTAAAATTAATTTTACAAAAAACACTTTTCTATTTTTATGTACTGACATATGCAATAAATTGATACATTAAAAGTGCTGTTAATGTCTTGTCCTAGTTTGTGGCCTGTCTTCGGTATGTGTACAGGGGTATTTTTGTATGCACGGTAACTGATGAACCTCAAGGTATCATTTTCAGTTGCTTCTTAAAACCAGAGCACATGGAATAGGCATCTGCATTGTTAGATGCGGCATTTGTGGAAAGCTATTACAGCAGGGAAAAACTATACTACAAATATCTGGTTTTAAGCTTTGTCACGTATCCTCACAGTCAGGAAGTGTTAGTAAGTAAACCTGATGTGTGGTAGCTGTCCATCACTTTCTAACATTCTGCATTTCAAAATGTTTCTATTATCTGGGGGACTGAGAGATGGTCCAAATTTTATGTCACTTAGGAAATATTTTTAAGTGTTTCTGACTAGTTTTACCACTTGTTGCTGGTAATGTTTGAAATGTCAATTTTTAAATGCTATAATGCCACTCTAGCAGGTTTATAGCTAATTCGTGTAGCTGCAGTGGGATACTTGGGCTGAAGCAATTTCTGCTTTCTTACAGAGAAATGCATAACTAGGCTTATATCACCTCTGCTCCCATCCTGCATAGTTAATGCAAAATACCCAGAAAGTAAGGATTTACTGCTGTCTCTTCTAAAGCTGCAAAATGTGTGTCCTCTCCTGGATTACTGCAAGGCTTACAGTTCAATTTTAACCCAATACTTAGGAAATAGGGTAGGGGGGTGGGTGGTACATTTTGAAACTTTATTCAAGATACCTATTAATTTTGAATGGAAAAAAAAAAAAGGTATTTCTAATTCTTGAAAAGGAAGCAATGAAAGTAAAGGAGCAACTCAGGTTTGGGTACTTCATGTGAATACTGCCTTTCTTGAATGAAAAGCAGTTTGCTGTCTTGTGAACTATGTCACTAAACCTTACTTGCGCAGTGCTACTCCGAAGAATACAAGTCTTACATTTGCTTTTTCTTATTTGAGAATTGATAAGCAGCTGGGCTACGAAGTGCACCATCTGTGTCCTGGAATGTCTTGTGATGTTATATTCATTTGCTTAGTAGGTATGTATAGGCCTTCGTATCAGATAGACAAAGGTGAAATATGCTATTTGAATTTCTCTCAGAATTTGCAAGTACTGCTTAAATCATAGTAAACATTCATAAGGGCATATGAACATCTAAGCTAAAATGCTAGAAATGAAACCTAAACCAAAGGCAGGGGACTCGCTGTCTGCTAAAAAGATCACGTATAAGTAGGTAAGGTTTTGAGAAAATACTGAACCATGGGCTAAACAAAAATTATTTGCTCTTGAAGATACTGAACGTGCCTGAGCTTTAAATCCTTTGTTGGACCCTATTCAGGGTCTTCATTTTAGACTTTTTACAGAGTTCTCTCTCTGTAAGTAGATAGGAAGATACACTGAATATTTTCTGGAAATGTTTTGAAAACCTTAATGCGATTAATTTGTTATGCTTCAGCTTGTGTGGGGGCAGAATAACTCTCGTATGTCTTGAAAAACAGCAATTTTTCTTTCTCTGAAAGGCAATACAGCTTAAGAGCAGACCTGGTTTTAATGTATTACAGGACGAGGTTTCACTCATAATAATAACATCTTTAATAATCTTAAGCAATGAGCTGAAACATGCAAAACTGCACGTTGCTGACATAAAATGTAAGTGTGTTCACATACCAAGTTCGGAGAGATGTTGCCGCTAGTTTTGACAAGCAACTAAGGAACGGATTTTGCTGCTTGAAGACAGAAAGAAAGGAAGTTCTACAGCTGTTCTGCATTATGCTTACATCTGGTGTGGGCTAATTATTTACAAAAATTCAAAGGGAAAGGTCAGGCAGAGAACCCGTCCCTTTCTGTCCTTGAGGACTCAGGGACAGTGTAGCAATTAGATACAGATATGAAGAAATAACTGTGATTTGAAAATACTTGGATCCCTGTCCTGCGCCCTCTATTGAAGGTCCACAGGCCGTACAGCAGCAGAGCGGCCACTCCCACATGAAGGGCCATGGCTCCTTGTTTATTTTGCTACCATACAAATGCATTTTTAGCCCATCTGTGCAAAATCTGTCAAGTTACATAGTGTCGAAGAGGTGGAGAAATGCAATACCCCGTGTTGCTGGATAGGCAAGCCAGTGAGACTATAAGAGAAGTGAGCTACAGCTGTATGACAGAGCTCCTTTTTCCCTGTGCAGTAAGGAGGAATTGCTGTAACATCATGGGAGCGGGGGAGAAGGGGAGGAGGCTGGCATTAAGCTGCGGTAGTATATAAATCTTGTGTTTTCTTTTTATATTTTATATATTCTTTAAAATTATTTTATATTTCTTGTTGGTTCTGCTGCATACTTTGAGAGACACCTATAATAATTGCTTTTCCTTCCTGTGCCATTTCCTATTCTCTTTGAAAGCACGGTAATAACCATGTAAAACATAACGATGGTTCCAAGTCAGCTGTATGTTTACTTTGTGTAGTATGCATGCCATATCTGGACCCAAATTGTCCAGATGTCTAGAGAAATAAAGTCTTAGGCAAGGAATAAATCAAGCATGGCATATCAAAAAAGTGCAGAGACGCTCATGTTATCCTAGGCAATTTTGAAATTAGGAGGCAAAGAGAAGAGAATACCTTTTTTCTTCAGAAAAATCTTGTAGGATTTTTGTTTTCCCTTTTAACAAGGTAATATATCAAATAAGGCTTTAACTGTTTGTATAACACATCCTGTACTTGCAGGGTATTCAACAGCTTCCTAAAATTTAAGATAATAGGATGTAAGCTGTACACAGCCACAGGAGCACAGTATCCCCAAATAGAGTGATTTTTGGATCCATATGTGGGGCAGGAACTTACCTGGTTTTGCTACTGTGTAAATTGCAGTTAATGGCTGAAAGAACTAATCAAGTATCCTTGAAGGGAATGTTTCAGAGGGCTATCTATGAATATGCTTAATATAGATATCTGTAATAGCAGAAAACTCTCATGCAGGATTTATTCTGATCTCCTCCAAAATAGTCCATCCATTTTGCCCATCTTCAGAAAGGACTTGAAATTACATGTGTTTAAAATGGAAGCTTTGCTTATTCTTTGCTCCTCTATCTATTTTGCACTGTCTTGTGTAGTAAGGCAAGCTATCGTGGCCTCTTTCTTTTTGTAATAACCGCAGGGAGCAGTTCCATTTTGTGGCTACTTCAGAAGTATGTGCAGTTGGACCTTTGCCACTGGCGGCGTACTTTTAGTATGGCCATCGACATTTGCCTGGATCTCTGGCTTGCAGCATCTGCACAACCTCCCTTTTAAAAACAGAACATTTGTTTTTAAGTAAACTTTTACAGTTCTTCAGTAAATTGGGTTTTTACCCAAGTCTTCATATTCAAATCATCTGCTTCTCTTTTGTACGTTAAACTTCATTATGGGATTTTCCTCCCCCTCAAAGAAGATGCTTTTGTGGTTAAAATACATTACTGGATTTCAGGAAATCAAGAGTTCAGTTTCTGGTTCAACCACAAGTTTCCTGTGTGATTGCTTACTATCTCTGCCTTGGTTCCCCGCAGATGTGGTGATGATGTTTTATAAATTTGCAGGTTAGCAGGGCCCATCTTGATCATTTAATCTGATACTCTGCATAATGGAAATGAAAAAAATTAATTGCTTGCAGAAATTACAGGGTTTGTTTCTGCTGTAACATCTTGGAAGGTTTAATTTTGTTCAGGAATCCATTTCTTCTAGTGAAACATTCTCACCATTAAGAGTCTTCAGTGGTTAATTTTTTTTTTTCCTTATTATTTGGAGTTTCACTTAAAAGTTTGCTCTTTTTCCCAAAAGTAAAAGACTTGGTTAAGTAAAATTCTTAGACTAGCCAAGGCATTTCTTAATAGTTTTCCTTGGCTAAATTAAAGAGGTCCCTCAGTCAGTCAACCTGAGTGTTCAGCATAGCTGATTCTTTGGGTTAAGGAGGCACTAAATGGTTAGATTCACTGTGTGTGCATGGATCAACTGTACTGTGCATGCAAAATAGGACCGTATTTTCAGAATACCTTTATTATAAGGATTTATTCCTATTTGCTTCCAGAGTTAGTTGGCCAGGACTAGGTTTCTGCAGTTTAATGCAGAGACATTTTCTTTTCTAGAAATTGTTTGGAAAAGGCTGCTTTGAACTAGGCTTGGGGTGGTCACTTGTTGCCCTAAGGTTTTATTGCATGCGTGTGTAGCATCGCATGTGTGTCTTGAGCCAAAACCAGTTAATATGGTACAAACTTTTGCAAAGGGGTGTTCAGGGAAGTTGGCCAGTAGAAGCAGGCTGCTAACCACAAACTGAATACCCTTTCCGCGATGAGTTCTTTAGGCCTCGTATATTCATTCTGGATTTTTGTTCTGAACCCTTTTCACTGTTCAGTTTTGGCAGTCATAATTATATGCAAACAGTTTTGTCGATATAAAAACATGGTTACTGTTACCTTTCATTTTCGCTTAATGTTTTCCTCCTGTTTCAACAAGGAAGTTCCACTGAGAGCTCGTGTTCAGCTCCCACATCTGCTCATGGAAGGCTAATCTGAGCACTCCTTAGTCCTCTTTAGTCATACCTTAGTTTAAAATGCAGAAGAAACTGCATGTGTGTTAATCTTATTGACTTTGCTTTAAGCAGGTTAAGGACTACTCTGCAGCTCTGCCAACAAGAGGAATCATAAGGACAGTATGTTACGACACGACATAGTGGCAAGCATTGAGGCATCAACTCTACGCTCTAGGCTCTGCAACTAGCATGGGTTTTCTTCGTTGTGGTTTTTTTTTTAAGTCATTTTTCTGAGTTTTTACTTCAATGCAATTAGTAGTCTGCAATTTACTGAAGCTTCATTTGACTGTGTTAAAATGGAAGTTGTTCTACCTAAGTATATTTCTACACAATTCATGTTGTTTTTTGTGATTGATCTCTCACTCTCATTATTGATTGTTCCACTATGTTTTTGTCATCACAAAAGTTGTCTAAAATTACATTTTCTTTGAAATCACTTAATTGCTTATGAAGCTATAGAACAACACAGGGTTGCAAACAGAGTGATCCCTTTGATACTTGACTAGAAATACCTGTCGAATTTTACAATTTGCCCTGTGTGGGCTGTTCTGATTTTCCTCATCTCCCCTTTGAAATTCTCATTTATCAGAATGATAGGCAAGACAAAGCCATATGTCTTACAGAAGTCCTCTGCGTCAGCACAATTATTTTGTCAGCCCAAATAATGACCCCATTTAAAGAAGGTGTGGAGGCTGGGAACAGCCTATTTTCTCTAGAAGCAACTAGAGTGATGCTAATTATATACCTGTCTGTTATTTTCATATATGTTAATGACCGCAGAGACCTCACCAGCCAATTGTTTCTCAGTATTCCTGGATAGCTAGTTATAACTTTTGTTCTCTCGCTTGGTTTCATTTTCTTAAATAGCACTTCTTTTCCAACTGTCATGTTATTTTATTTTTGGAACACAGTCAGTACTAGGCTGGTAATGTTCTGATGTCTAGTAATACTTCAAGGTGTGTCTGCTTAATTCTAATAATTGCTTATTCTTATCCAAAAAACTGGCCTTAGTTCATCTTAAATTTCCTTCAAAATGCAGCCCCATTTACACCTTAGCTTAGCCTTGAAAATAGCTACAGAAACAGTACAGTATTCTGCTCTTATTCCACCCTGCACCGATTTCTGTATCATATCTCACAGTATGTATGTGCCTTCTAGGGACGTGTTAAGATACAAGGTATAATTTTTTTTCCTCTGCATTTAGGAAAATAATTACTTACCTGTGCAGTATATTGGATGGTTGCTAGAGGTGGCAAAGTAAGGAAAAGAGTAGCTTGCATCACAGCTGAAGATGATAAAGCTTGTAATAACCCTCAATTTCTCATAGTCTTAAGAAATAGAAGTGGGAGAGGCTACAGAAGTTGTCACTCTGTTGTTGCTCCTTCTTCTTTCTCCTTCCCAACAGAATCAACTTGATCTGAACTACTCTGACAAGTGTTGCCATCAGGATTCATTACACAGTATTCAGACAGACCTGTAGAAGTTCTCTCTCTTGCAAAGATAAAATTTTCTTTCATGGTAAAAAAATTTAGATTCGGGGGGGGGTTGACCTATTGATTTTAGCTCTAATTGTGATGCTTTTTGATCTTTTTTTCTGTCCCAGACCACTGAAACTTTTAACAAAGGCGTGAAACTTTTAGCAAAGGAGTAAAACTTTTATTTTGTGTGAGAAGACAATACAAAAAGCATATGAACATGTTTGGGATATTTAGGTAGCCTTGCTGCTGCACAGAAGAAAGGAATTGCTAATGCTGGGTTTTAAGATGAAAGCACTAGTAAAATCTCAAAAACATGAGCTTAAGCCAGACACTTGGGATTCACCTGAAAAACTTAAGTATGCATGTTTTGCGGGTTTTTTTAAATTCTCCAAATGTTATTTTCCATCTATACCCCTCTGCCCTTCCCCGCCCCGTTCTTATTTTTCCCTCTCTTATTCTTTCCCATCCTCTGGTTTTCACCTCTTCTAGTTCCCCCCCGCCCCAAGTTTCCTCTCCCTGCTTCTCTGTGTCCCCTTTTGCATTAATCCAGGTCCTTGGATTCTGTAGAGAAACTATATTTATTAGATAAGTTTAATAAAAAGTCATCCCCTTTCAAGTTAGTATGATGAACTGAACTGCAGAATCTGCAGCTTCATACAGTTGCGAGACCAGTAATTTGTTACTCATACCTGGGAATATTTTTCACTATTGTGTTTAGGAAACCACACAAATTTTTGTTTGAGTAGGTTGTCCCCTCTGTAGGCATATAGGCACTTTAGATATGAATATATATATATATTCATATATATGATATA
The DNA here is from genome assembly GCF_000690835.1 of Fulmarus glacialis. NCBI lineage: Eukaryota > Metazoa > Chordata > Aves > Procellariiformes > Procellariidae > Fulmarus > Fulmarus glacialis. The sequence continues at coordinate 6,485 of NW_009223769.1, read as the reverse complement.
ATGTATATACACAGTACATCTATATACCTACACACACAGAGAGGCACACGCATTGTCATATGTGTATGTCTTTTAAGTAGCACTGGATGAATGCTGCCAGGAAACTTTACATTGTTTCTGCACTTCTAGATAAGGCTCTAAATTACCAGTGGCACAGGCTGTGCCTAAATCTAGAAATAATGGGAAATGGTAATAGCAAGCTGCCTCATAAATAAATAGTTGAAAGTGAAAGGAGGAAGGTAGATTGAGCAAGCAGTTCATGAGAAAGTATTCATTTCCAAAATGCAGCACAGAAAGAAGAAAACTGAACGGAGACCGAATCTTAGGCGTTCACTCTGTACATTAAGTTTAATGGTTCTATCAACGGCTTCATATGACAGGAAATGATCTGGGCGTTTTGTTCACTTATTCTGGATGCCCTTAGTTTCAGAGAGCAACTGGTAACATGGATTGCACCTCGGAAGGGGACAGCTGAACTCTCCCTCCGGCTTTAGTGAGGAAAGAGCAGCGATGAAATCCGTGGACTGTGTGCACGTCATCCAACAGAAGGATACCGCCTCCTCTCCCTCTGCCCCCCCTGGTGCTGCTTCAGGCACCACGGGACTTTTTTCTGTCACATTCCTGTGGCTTGCAATGCTCCTGTCCTCTTGTCTTGCAGCAGTGTCTCTTTACCATGTTATCACCCTGAAAACAGAGCTAGAAGCTCTGCACAGCAAGCTGATCTACAGGGTCCAGGCAAGGTCTCCGCTAGACCGGCCACCCGTGTCCCCTGAGGAAAACAAAGCGGGTACCCCTGTTTCTTCCTTCCTGCAAGTGTCTGCAGCTGGCGCCAGGCAGGTAAGCTGGAGGGTGGGTTTTGGCTTGCAGGGGATGAGCAAATGTGAAGCTGCTTTCACTGACTGTCGCTTCTCCCCGTTAGGAGAACAGGCTTCCTGGTCCTGGCCCAGCTGAAAGCTTCCAAAAGGAAATCTGGAACGGGAGCAGAAACAGGGGGAGAAGGTCTGTTGTCCACACAGACGAAACAGGTAAATAGCACCCGGCGCAGTGGGTTGGGATGCCACAGTTGGATACTGTCTTGAGAAAAGCAGCAGTACTCAACTCGTATCTTCTCCTGTCAGCCGGTCCGTGCTCCCAGAGCCTATTAAGGTTTTTACAATTATTGCTGAATGAATGGTGTTAACTGTAGGTATATTCTCTTCATGGTTACCATACTGTTTAAGGTACCAGATATTCATGCTATCCGCAGGTTGGACTTTGAACGTTAGATCCCAAATCTGTTTCTTGTAACGGAGGTATTTCTCGATGATGCGGTAGAGTTGAGTAAGGCAACTTTAAATTCTTCAGATTGTAAATTGCTCAATTGGAAATCCATCATTCTCAGTTCAGGGTAATGCCTAACTTGTTTCTCTCTGACCAATATTAGGGAGAGAGAGCTATTATTAAAAATGCCAAGTCATTTTTCTGGGAAAACATGCTCATCCTAAAAGAGAGAAGTAACAAGAAAGCTCCTTGACTTTAGGGAAGTAGGAGCTTTCAAAGAGAAAGGCTTGTACCTGTCAAAAGAGGCAGACTACAAGGAATTCAGAAGTTTAGCGTCATTTCTGCATTAAAACAGAGAGTGCTGCAGAGAGACAGTGCTCCATAAAAGACATCTGATGTGTATTATAATGTTGGAATATATTAACAGGCTATATTTGTTTCCTTTGGGGATAAAATGCCTACATTTTTTTCTTTTTCTCTTTCCAAACGTGATGATGCCTGATAGGATGAAATACAGAAATTTGTTATAACAATTTGCATACATACTCTAATTGCACCGAGTAACTAAAAATGTTCCTGAGTTGCTAAATCAGTTCAATCCTCTTATGGATACTTTCAGATTTTTTTAAATGATGAAAGCTGATATCTTAAATTATTAATAGATAAAGTTAAAATGGAATAATTTGTAGGTAAAGACTAAATCAGACTTTGCTTAAAATGTGCTTTTGATTGACTAATTAATGTGAAATGTATTCCACCTAAACTTCAGCAAGCTGAATGAAATTTAAGTTCTAGAGTATAATCACTCTACTTACCTCCAAGGCTCTCCAAGAGAATATTCATTTAGAACATCACCGAAAATCCATAGGTTTAAATGGGATTTATTCTATTTCATCAGTACTCTGCAAGTTATCAGTTCCCTTCAAAGTAGCTTTCATCCTTATTCTTACTGCTCTTTGAGGGTGTATGGGGGAGAGGAGGGTTTTGGGCTCCTCAGCTGTGCCTCTGGCAGACATAGGATTCTTCTCATCAGGTAGCCACCTCTGATTATACCTATTTATCTTTCTTTACACAAAATTCTAATTAAGCTACTTATTTCTGTAAGCTTTTTTTTTAAAGATACAGCTGGCTTTAAAATTCTTTAGGATGGATAACAGAAAGCACAGAATATGAACATCCATTTAAAAGGGAAAAGCTACATAGGTTGACCTCTACAAAACTGTTTTCTAACACGACCATCACATTTTTGTACACAGAAAAGAAAAACAGTAAATTACAAATCTTGCACTTATATAAAAGGTCATCTGTTAGACAGGATTACCTTTCTGCCTGCTCCAATTACAACAAATTAAACTTGTCAGAGTTCAGTAAGATGTTACATTTTCTCAGATCAGACTTCACTGACGACCATGAACCTACTAGTCAATGTTAAATTTTGTTTTAGCAGAGTGAGTGAAATAAGAGAACATGGTGGTGTTCATGGTGCTGAATCCTGTCTGTTAACTTGGTCACGTACACACAATTACTAGCCCTGCATTTTGATCTTCTCGCGTCCATTTCTGGGTACTGGAATCCCGACAGCCTCCAAATCGTCCTGCAGATGCACTGCACTCATTCTGGTATGATGGCAGATAAGTTAGGGTATTGAGTGAGATGCCTTGTTCTTGTTCTATTTCTGTTTGCTTCAACAAGGTCTCAAAGTAGACCCTGGTCTCATAATTAATTGTTGACCCATAATTTCACTTTAACATGGACCAATTCCTTAGAAAGTGAATACTGTCACTGATATACAATTGCTTCTCATCAGAGAGCAGAAGTAAAATATAGAACCATTATTTTGTTTATAAATGAAGTTGTGGTTTGATTCTGTTTTCTTTTTAAACTTTAATTATTAATTTCCAGAAATGGATGCCCCATGATTCTTTTTAGGCCCAGCACAGCCCTTTGTGATTATAGGAATTTCCATTTTAGTTTTTTTTTTCTATTTGCTTGACGTTGTGTACATAAAAGTGGCCATGAATTAGAATTTTAATTTAAATGACAATTGAATGAGCATGGATCTAAAACAATGTTGGCTTTTCATATTTTTATGGGGTCTGCATTTGTCTGTGTTCATACATAACATTATTAGTCATCAGTATTATATGTACATTTTGTGTCTTGAGAAAATTTCCAGCTCAAGTAGGTTGAAGAGATGGGTTTCAAGCATCAATTCCAAATACAGCTGTACAATTACCAGTCAGAGCCAGAGTTCTTGATACAATGAGTAGGAGTTAATGGGTGATTTTGAAAGGTACATATTATTAATATGCAGGCAGATCATCTAACCACTTCTGGCAAATGTCATATCAGGACACATAAGAACAGATAAAATTTTTCTTATTTGTCTTTCTTTTTATAAATTTTGCCTGTAGAGGAAAATTGCTACACAACAAAAACCTCTCCTGAATTTTATACCCCGGTCACAATTATTGATTGCCTTGCCTTTGTGTTTCTCTCGAAGATGTATGTGCGCTTGAGTCCAGGAACAAGATCTAGGTTCCATTACCTAAGCCAGTTCAATGTACGAATGTCAAGTTTCATTTACACACTCTCTCTGTGCCTCATTCTGATCATTATTGTGGGATTCTGATTGCTGTGGCCAACTAGGGAGGTGAGCATCAGGCCTTCTGTAAACTCAAATTCAGCCAATGTTCTGCTGGGATCAGATTGGAGCACCCATGGACTATATTTATTTTGGTGTACTGAGGCTATCCATCTCAACCAGTCCAATTGCGTGTATGGAAGGAACTGAGGAGAAATTCTAAGTAATTCCACAAAGTAGTGAAATAATAGGCTAACCTGGCATGTGAATTGGCAATTTTTTTTTACTAGTGGTTCCCAGGTTCTACCCCAATACCAGTTGTGTGCACCAATTGTGCAATATTGCCATGCAAGCGTGGAATATATGTTATGAGAATTTTGCAATCGTTCTTGGTGTAATTGCCTTACTGGCAAATTGGTACATTTGTTGGTTAGAAGTGTTTTGACTCTGTATGTTGTTGTTTTAAATCTCTGTGGCAGAGGGATAGCAAGAACTTTTACAAGTGGAACTTGACTTTAGCGATCTTTGAATCAAGAAACCTAACCTTTTGTTACTAGTCTAAACAAATGCCACATATAAAATTTCCTCACCAAATATTCAAATTACTTCTTATTTTATTATTTGAAGAGGGGAAATATGAGAGTTCTCATAATAAAAAAAAAGAAAGGCCTACTTCTTGAAAAGATGTTATTCTTTTTCGTTTCTGCTGACAACAGGCTAACTCAAAAGGAAGTACGCCCTTCTATGTGACAGGATAGAAAATTACTTGATACAATGCTTGCAATTTTACATGAAGAATTCCACTTACTGAATGAATGAATCAGTGTTGCGTATTATGCAGAACACTGTGCAATCAAAAATACGCAAAATAGTCTCTAATTTTTAAAAACAATATTCTGCTTTATATTGTACAATAGAAATCTACATAAAGTATTCTTAATTTTTAGTAAATTATTTCCTTGTTATTCTGATCGTAACATATTACTGGTAATTCTGTTAAGGTCAAAATAATGCCACCAATACTTTGAAGGTATTTGTTAGATCTGAGTCATATCCGTAACTACGATCAAGCCCTTTTAATGCAGGGACTGATTTAATTCATGATTAATGCCATATAAAGACTTCGTAATTAAAAAGTGCCAAATTAACCGGTCTATAAAAATGCACAAGCAAAAAGTAAAAGAAGATCTCTTGTGATGAGAAATAAAGAAGTTAAGGGAAGAACTGCAAATTTTTCAAGAACATGCATATAATTTATAAACTGAATTATCTAGTGTTTAAGTATGTTTCAGGAACTCTACAGAGAACAGATCTAGACCAAAGAAGGAACCTAAACAAGAAGGTCTGGTTTTAAAAGTTCAGGTTTTTTGCTTGTTTTTATTTCAGCAAAAATTTAAATAGATGTCTCAGGCCTCAGATATCGAAACTTAAAAATGTATGCATGACTTCACAGATAACACACTTGAAATTTTGTTTGGATGGATTATGAAGTTAGATTGCAAAATACTAAAATGATTACGCAAGTTAAATAATACAAAAACTTGCATGGGAGGGCAAATTTGATTTTACCAATATCAGGTCTTAAATTATGCAGCTATGCAGAAGGCTGCGTTCCTATCCCACTGCCAAAGCTAGCTTTTGTTTTAAGATTGTGGTTACATTGCTCAACCGGTGGAGAACACATCCCTTCATATGCTGGCTGTGGTTTATAAAGGCATCTGAAATCACTAACTTCTTCAGAATTGGCTGTTCTGTTCATCGAAGAAGAGAGATTCTGAAATGTTCTCCCCACCATCACCCTGCAGAGCGGTTAAAATCAGAAAAAAAAAAAAAAGCTCGTCAAAGCAAAGCTATTATATGAAGTTACAAGAGGACGGGGCACACTTTGTTGTTCTAGATACACTCTGTTTTATACAGCTAGACCTCATGGTGACACTCAGTCTAGATATTTTTACACATTTTTAAGACGTATTTTATGAATCCTGTATTCTGCTTGCATTATTAATTACTCAAAAATACTTTAGGCTACAAACCTGATGCTTTGATTTACACTGGGCTGAAGGGCATTCAGGTAAAGCTTTTGATTTATTTTGTTCAGTACTGATAGTAACTATTCAACCCATATTTTGTAATGCATATATTCTTGTTATTGTACCTCAGGTAAGATTTTGGTCCTTCTTGGAATAGAATTGCTAACATTTCTTAACAATGTTAACTTTTTACTGAAAATCCCTGTTAATTTACCCAGAAAATATACTCTGTATCTTCTCCTTAATAGTAGTGTTGTTTACTCTGATTTGTTTCAATGAATTACGTAATTTTAAGCATGTATGTAGTTCCACTGAGGTCAAAAAGAAGTGCTTGTATATACTGGAAATAGTTATGTGTCAGTCTTGGCTTCTGAACATTTTCTTGAAGCATGTTGTTGTTCAATCCCTCAAACAATTTTTTAGATATTATTTGTCCTTTGCAGCTTTAGGTAAAATGGCCAGTGTGCTAATTTCTGTTCTCTTTATTGTCATGAATGTCATGGCGACCAGGGCGGGCAAACAGGACGTGGCGCATCAGAAGGGCGTGGCGCGCGGTTGGCGCGGCAGTTCGGGCAGGCAGGGCCTGCGGGGAAGGCGAGCGGGCAGGGCGC
>NW_009223768.1:19762-50040 GCF_000690835.1 Fulmarus glacialis | reverse complement strand
TATATATGTCTTTACTGTTATGCCTGTGATTAACTCAAACATGAAGTTTTTTTTCAATTGATAGTCATTTTGGACCATGTACAGCTATGGTGTAAGGGAGTGTTACACCATCCAAAGTCAATGGCAGCTGTGCCCTTATATGCCAGGCCTGACTATGGCCTCTGCCTGTTTAACCATACTATATTAATATCATTTGGATATTCCCAGAGGTTATGTTTTCTTACAAATTACATATTACAGTTGGCAACTTGTGACAGGTGCGTTCTGGTTTCCATATGTCTTATGCAAAACTGTGGGAAAATATATCTGTGCTTTTCACAACAATATGCCAAAATGTCAAGAGTCACCTTTCAGCATAAAGACCCTCAGAAATACAAAAGAAAAGTGCTTGGCATCATCCCTTGTAAATGCAGGCCTGTCTGAGAAGCTGTCTGTAAAAATACATCTGTCAGTGATTGCAGAGTATTGTGTGTCAGGGAACAGCATGCGATGCTGTTGCAGCTTAAACATTGCACCTTCTTTCCGTGTAATGGTGCATCTGGCATGAATGCCAGTTGACCACAAAACTGAATGACACTCAAGGTGAGTCTGTCATTTACTGTTGGCTTTTATTAAGCATAGAATTAAAGCTGGGCAAATTGTAATGAATCATCTGTTTGCCTAGAGATGATATCTCAACAGATCTTCACCTTGCTTATGTTTACCTCTTTTAATTTTTGTAAATTTTGATGTGTGCATCTGAACTGCTTTTTCTGGTCTTTGTTCAAGATACAACCTTATAAGTTGGTGCTTATAAAAAAACATAAGCTGTGTGGTAGTTGATCTCTGTATCTTACCCAACTCTGAGGGGGTTTTGTTTGTTTGTTTTTGTTATGTTTTTCCATGGTTGCTACTAATTAAGAATACTTTATATTGCATTAAGTTTAGAAAGCAAAACTGAAAGGCAGTATGATAATATGCATAATATTTAATTTACATGTGTGTCTAAAGAAATTAAACTAGTGGAATCAATTATAGTTTACATTGATATCATCAGGAATTAGGAGTTGAATTGTACCAAACTATAACATCCATGAACTTGACAGAAAGGCGAACTCCCGTCTTTTAAAAGTCAGAGGCAAACCTCTTAATGTTATTTGTAGGTCTTTTTTGGGATTTGTTTTTTGGTTTTTTTTTTTGAAGGTATGGTTTAATTTTTTCTTGAAAACTATGAGAAACTGATGTATGGAACATAGAAGGGACAAATAGTGTCATGGCTGTTTAACAGAATTTTGACTAACTTATTTCAGAGTAAATATTGATTGATAGAGCCTTTTCTTAAGAAGCTGCTTTTTTAGGTTTTAGAGGAGGATCTAAATACAAAGTTTTTGTCTTTCCCAGAAATTTGCTACTCATGTGACACAAGTTTTGAGCCTCCTGCTCATGAAATCTGCCTCAAAAACAATGCTAAAATTTTTACACGCTAAAAATTGTTACTTCTTTTTAAAAAAAAATTAAAAAACTTGAAATATTGCTTGAGGGTAGCATGTGAAAATTTGAGATTGCTCAAGTGTGAAATTTTATCTTTTGGATTTGTTGTTCTTATATGAGTTATGGTAATAAAATTCTGTGTTTATTTGGGTAAATGGCAATATCAACATTAAAACATTCTGGTTGACTCTTTTTTCTGCACTAAGAAAATCCTAGAGACTAGGTACAGAAGGGTATAAAACCCCTGACAGTAATTTATATAATGTTCTTCATACATTTAGAAATTTAGGGTTCTGTTTGCTCATACTTTTGCTAATTATCACTTTCTTGCCTTTATTTTTGTCAAGTAAGTGCCTTACTGTGAAGTACTTCTTATCATCATTGAAGTTGGCAGAAATGTTCTCTTAATTCCTCTTTATTCAGCTGGACTTGGTGTGTGGGGAAAGATTGTATGTCATCTAATAACATTAGCATTACTAATGTGAGAATTGTTGGGGAAGTTAAGATTCAGTAAGCAAATAATCTGAGAAAAAGGAGATTTACAGAAGCTTGTTTTCATATTCAAAACATTCTGATTCTCTGCTCTGTAAAAACTTTATCTCTGTCATTCTTTTATATAACAATAACAAGTGATGAAGTCAAGCTTGCACAAAAAGTAAAGCAGTGTTTTATTTATAGATTATTCCAAAAAGTCGTATTTTGAAAAGCTTGCCATTATAAGAAAATCTTGCTGCTGTATAAATAGCCTATGTTTAAGGAAAACTTTTTAATGTTAGATCATATATTGAAATTCACTGTATTTCAATGCAAGAGAAACATAAAACTAGGTATTATTTGAGTCCCATTTTGGCCCGTAACATAAATTTCACCTGCAAAATATGTTTTCTTTCTAAAGTTTCTGAATATTTCATAATTTTTTCAATGAAAAATGATTTTATTTTTATCAAATTACTGATTGCCTTGAACTTCCAGGACAAAGTTGTTGTGGGAAGCCAAGTGGAGTGTGCTTTTTTTTTTTCTCCTGATTTGATTCTTTTTCCAGGTAAAAAACAGTGATGTATAAGCTACTGTTCATATTGAGAGTGACAGTAGTTTAATATTCCAGAAACAGTTCTAACTAAGGATCTTTTAATGTTTATATGAGCAAATTATTTAATAAATTAGCATTCACAGCATCCCTGTGAGTGCTGTGGCAGAACTGGTTAGAAAACTGCAACTAAACACTTTTATGTCAGAAAATGCAACTCTTTTAAGATCAGTCTGCTTCATGAAATAGTTTCTTTTCCTGAAAACTTACTTTGAAAAACAAGATACTTGGATAGTGGCAACATCCTGCTGTGGTAAGAAACATTTTGATTTTTTTTTTTTTAATTTTATTTTATTTATTGTATAGAGAGACACAGTCTGCACTAGAGGGGAGAGATTCAAGGCAAGGAAGTTTGTTCTTACACAAATGAGTTTGGACTTGTCCCTCTATGATGTTGTAAGAAGTGATGCCTGTGGCCTCCACTCCATACTAAGGTGTACTGGTCCTGTATTTCAAATAACAATACTCAGGGCTCATTGGCTATGTTTGTTTTTGCCAATAAATTGGAAAAAGGCCCACTCTCTTGACCTGAAGGTGTAACCCTCCTCTTAGGAGTTACCTTCCTCCAAGGTGCAGCATTGATAAGGCAGTGTAACTTTGGCCCAGACTCTAGAGAAAAATTGAGTTGTGAGAAAGTGCCTAAACTAGAGCTGCACAAGACAGGAAAGGTAAAACTGCAGAGAGAGGTAAGATGGCTGAACTGGGATTGGTTAAAAGTTCTCAGGGATTCAAGAAGAGAACCATTAACATGGAAAAATAGAAAGAAAAAAATGGAGTTGGCAGATGGGAACTCAACAAAACATCCAGGAGCAGTCATTCCAAGGAGCAACAGAGACCAGCCTTTTCCCACCTGGCCGATGCTTGCTTAGCTGGAAAATACTCATTATTATTGAGGTATATTATTAAGGATGGTGACCATATTAATGCTTAGTGTAGTAGCTCATCTGTCCTAGCTGTCTTTTTTGTGTGTTAGCCAATAAATATGTGTTTTACACTTCTGAATTGCATGTAAAAGGTGCCCACGCAAAGTGATGCAGAGAAGGGAGAGTTACAAAGGCAAATTAATAGCTTGTGTCCATAAAGCTAAACTCATTCTTATCCCTTCCTTGCCTGCCTTCTCACAGAATAGGCTGCCCTTACCCACACTGTGTGTTGATAACAACGCCCATCCTGTGTTGGCCCTCAGACCAAGCCTGGGCATTGTCTGGGATAGTGCTACTTGGCATGGCATGAAGCCATAGTGGACAACATGCAGCAGCTAGATATTATGGATGATCATATGTTAGTACTCAATCCTGTGCCTTGGCCGTACTCTATTTGCTACTGTAGATGTAGGTCTTCATTCTAAGCAGGACTGGCTCTTTTTTACCATAGTTCTTTATGGAAGTATTTCAGTGGCAACTTAATTTTTTCCAGCTGTGTGCTCACAAGATTGCACCTTGTTCAAAATCTTCCTTTTCTCCATCCATGTTCTTGCTTCCCAATTCTCTGTGGGCTGCTGCAGAGCCAAAATGGTATGCTCTGTTTGCTTTTAACTCTGTTGTTGTTACTGTTTTAACACTAAGCTTTGATTGACTTGCTCTGATTTTCTCTGAACAAAAAAAAGCAGGATTTGAACCAGAGGTAGTAGACGCAGTGTCTGAATAATAAATTAAGTGAGGCAAGTGAAGGAAAAAGGAGAGGTATTAAAGGAATTCAGATTTATTAGGCCACGTCAACTTGGGAGAGGGGGAGAGGATCCTGTTATGAAGAACTTCAGTGCTGTGAGTTCATACCAAAATTTAACAGAGTATAAGTCAAAAGCACAAGAGAACAGAATAAATATTTTATCATGTCCTTCCCCAATTTGTCATCATTAACCAGGTAACTCTTTGGCTTGAGTGATGTGTGCTGCACAGTGAAATATCTCTATTGTTTTTTATAGTAGCAGTTAGGGCTGATAGGATTTTCAGCGAATGAGCAGCTGCAAGTCTCCTAGGAGAGGCAATATAATGTCCCAGAAAAGTATCAGTTTGGAATGCACATTGTCTCAGCTCCAAAACTTAATGTTGGCTTTTGTCAGGAATGTATTACAGTAATTGGGATTGCAAAAAAATTGGATTCAGGAATTTCTCCAGGGTGCAATTCAAAAAGAGGGATGAATCTGGGAGAAATGGTGCCCAGAGACAAGTAGATGGTGTTCAAACTAGGCAAATGGCTGAACTTAGTCTGCTTATAACAAACTAATGTGAAACATCAAATACACTGTTTTATGTCTATCCTTACTTCTGTGTGCATTTCAACAGAAGAACCTGACTGTTAGCATCATCAATGAAATTCTTCATTATCTGTTAGAATCAGTTTAAAACTTCAGGTCCTGTGGAAGTCCTGTTATTTCCATTTTCCCATCATTTGATGGGAGTTAACTAGGAAGGTTTTGTTGCAGCTTTTCAGCTGGTTTTGTTGTTTCTTTGTCCACTCTTTTGCTAGATGTGTGTAAATGTCTGTGTGCATTGTGTTCCTGTGGTTTACTGTTACCAGTAATGATCTCTTAAGCAGCTTTAACACTGTTGTAAGATATCGTGGTGATTCTTAAGATGAATTAGTTTCTTTCTTTGGTATTACAAACTACTATAACAAACTACTATCAATAGTTCTTGTATCTTCTCTGGTTTCCATGTTGTTTATTTTGCTGATCTTATTTCCTTGGATGAGGTCCAAAATAGCCTCAGACAAAAAACCAGACAATTATGTATTCAACTCTAAAATTATATTATTAATTTAAATATTTTTTACTGATTGCCCGAGGAGTCGCTTTTTCAGTTCAGCTTGGTATTTCCTGACTTCTCGATACAAATTCATATATTAAATTATTTTTGTATTTACCTTGTGGTAAAAAGATAATATATGCTCTTGAATGAGCACTGGCACTGTGCTGTAGTTAGGTTCTCAGGTGCAATATGTAGAAAGGAGATATTCTGGTTTGGGGCCTTTCTTTTTTTTTCTTTTTTTTTGAAATTTATCGTTATTGAGCTTGCATTGCCATAGATACCAGCAGGTGTTTAGATTGGAGCATTGGTGACAATTACAAGGTTAGTCAGGGTCAACAAGGGAATGACTTTTTTTTTTTTTTAAATATGCTATTAAATAATCTTTCAGTTTAGCTTTAACTGTTTTTTACAGCTTCTTTTGAAGAATGCATATTCATTATGAGAACAGCGAGTTAGACACGTGTTTCTGAGACCTATGATAATATTTGCTTATCAGTAAGGTAATCTAAGTAAGGTAATCTGGTTCCACAGATCAGATACATGACCTTCACTAAAGAGTTTTCTGAAAATTACCTCATCTCTGGACTAATTTCTGAAAATATATTGTAAAAATGTTGAGATGAATTTGTTGTAAAGTAAAATTAGACTAATGTTTTTATTTTTAATTCTACAGATTATCCGATTTCAATTAAAAAAAAAAAAATCACAGTTTAGTCTCCTCCAGCTTTGGCCAGAAGAGGGAACCATCTCACTGTATCAGCCAGTTCTGTGACTGCACTTAAAAAAACTTTTTTGCTTTTGTTTTTATTCCTGCATTGCAACTAGCTACGAATCTAAGACTGCCTAGCCACCACAGGACTCCTTCAGAATCATAAAAATATTTATTTACCTTAGGGTTTATTAACACCTTGTAAATTACATTAAGCTTATTGTGTTCTGCATTTACTACCAGAAAAAAAAAAAGAAAAAAAAGTCGCTTAATATTGGCTTGTTAATTTGATTGCTTTGCGTGTTAAGAGCTTACATCTACATTGTTTATGCATCGCTAAAATAATATAATTTTCAATAGTAGTGTCTTTGAGAAGTGCAGTGAATGGAAAAAAAGTTGAGTCATCCAGAGTGTGCATTAATGCAGTTTTTGTTACACAACTAGTCTGCTCATCCAGAGGATTTCCAGATTGCAGAGAATGGAGAGTACTTAGGAATGACTGATACAGTTAGGGGCTTTAAGCATGGAAATCTTGCTGCCAGAAACAAGTAATTCCTCTTCACTGCATAGAAACCTCCTTGTAGATAATTGCAGATACTGGGTTTCATTAATTGGAAAGGGACAATTGTGTGCTGTCCCTCAGCACACAAACATTATTTTTAAGATACTGGAATCTCATTTACTTTGCCTGGGTTTCGGCACAGGTAACCTCCGTCCCGTTCCTGCAATTGTTGTGAGATTGGCAGGCAGAACACCAGGTATGATTCTCAGGCTTCCATCAGCTGCCTGAGATTGTTAACAGTCCCTTCTGTGCAAGTAGATGGGTGGAGGGAGAATGTATTCACAGGTCAGTTTTTCTCATCTTGGGGGAGGATGTGACATGCAGATAGGCAGAGGGGTACAGTATTGTTCCCTTACTCTTTTTCACCAATGCTCCAAGTCTCTCTGCAAAGTGATTCTGGCACCTGGGAAGTGAAACATGTCATGGTGGAGTATTTTGCAAGCTTTCTAGCTTTAATCCGCAGCTTAAGTAATGCTAGTGCCTAAATACCAAGGTAACTATTAAAAAAAAAAAAAATCAGCTTTGAACTGGTCTTTACTTGTTGAGTTTCATTGTGTTCCTGAGATTATTCACTTGTCAGTGTGCCACTTTGGTCTGAGATGAGTTTGGTCTGAGATGAGTTGCAGAAGCCCTTGTACATTGCGCCCTCAGGACAGCAAGACTTTACATTTTGGGTGACACTGGAATGTATTAGTGTGTTATGTCAAGGTGTCTTTTGTTTTTAATTTTGTTTTCGGGCTTCTGTTTATTAGTTTACCTCAGCTAATTTAAAACTGCTGGTAATGATAAGAGGTGATCAACACTGAAATGTATAATTTGACTGATCTACTGTTTCGTAGGGTCAATGGCTCTGAACTGAAAACAGATAGAGTAGATCGATGGCTGATAAAATTCTGCCATTGCATTCATTGCATCTAAACATTCCAAATTCCATGAATAAGTACTATTTGGACTGAGGTTTTGTCATTCAACATCAGATATTATTCATGGTATACCAAAATTATCAAACTTATTTTAAGAGAAATTTAATTTTTTTGGTTGTACTGACTAGATCTCCCATGTGAGTTTGCTGGGGTCAACTGGAGCTGTAATGCCTGGCATTCAGGGGAATAAAATTACTCTTAGGTTCTTAAATATGACTGTAGAAGTATAGCTTTAAGCACCTAGTTGTAAAAATGTTAAACATACTTACAGACATAACATTATGAAGTGACATAGAAACACTCTTAAGAGGACCATCCACTTTAAGAAAATGGAGTCAAGGAAAGGTTATGACCAATTGAAAATGCGGTACTGAGCATAAGCAGGAGAAAATTTAATTGTCTGAGATGTACATTTCCTAGGGCACACGATTAATTGTAGTGGAAATGTTCAACTGCTTGTAATTTTGCAGAAAATTCCCTCCTGGGCTCTGAAACTTTACATGCTTAGTCATAGCCTAATGGAGCATTTTCTTAGAAAGATCAGCTAATTTTTTTTTAGTTATACATATGGGGATAAAAACAGTTTGGGGGGACTTAACTAAAAATGGCTCGAAGTAACAATAAAAACTTTGGATTTACATGAGTCTAGTAGAGATCACAATTAGTTTTTTGGGTTTGGGTGCCTTTTGGTTTTTGGATTTTTTTTTTGGAATCTGATGTGTGATGTGTTCTGATGCAGGAATACAATTTGGGGGAAAAAGACTAACCAAGACTAAACATATTTGTCTAAATAAACACATAATATATACTGTAACATTTAGTTCATAGCTACAGCGACTTCTCACAGTGTTAATATGGCATATGTTCAACTGTATGCTGAAATATGTACTCAGTGTCTCCTAGAACAACTTAAAATATTTAGAATATTTGTGTATTAGCAGTATCGGCATGTAGTGCTCACTCAATGTTCCTTTCTTTAAGAAGTCTTGGGAAGTTTTGCTTGAATAAAGGTACTGGCTAGAACAGCACACCTTGTGTGCAATAGGTAGCTTGTTGGACTGATCATATGATGGTGTTTGTTTATGAGAATACCCAGAATGGTGACCTTGCGTTGAGGTATGGTCTCTGTCCCTTCACTGACATATGTTCCATTTTTGGTTCATATCACATTGGAATTAGAGTTGTGGTTATTTCATGATTAATCTTATTTTGTAGTTATTTTCTTTTCCTGGACGTGTACATATTTAACAAACATTCCTTTCTAGCATTTCTTTCTGACAGAACTATGCAGTCTTCTAAAAAGTGTTAAGATTGTGTGATTGTGAGAAAACTGATTGAGTTGAGGTGTACTTGTTTGCATGTTATATTTGGATTTTGCAGGATATTTTTAGCATCTAAATTGAAATGTTTCTCATCTTCTAATGCTATATTTAATTCACATTTTTACTCTTCTATTACATTTATAGTATTTTACAACGTTTTTGGTTGTTCATTGAAGAGCATCCACAGTAGACTTGCAGACAAGTTGTGTACTTTTAATGGTGAACTAATCTTTTATTTTATTAGCTGGATATTATGAAAGTAGAGAGCATGATAAGATGTAGAAGTCCCTCTATTTATGGTGTATTATATCAGAGTTTATTATTTGGTATTACATAATTCTTCTCTTCCTCAGAGAGTATGCCCATATGGAATAATTTTTATTATCTACTTTGGAAGTTTTCACAGTAATTTTGCTACAACTTAGTTAAAAATGACCTTGGATGAAGCTACTGGATTTTTTTGGTCCTCCTGTGGTTACCTAAGGCAAGTTTCATTGTGTATCCTGCATCAAATCTTGGTGGCAAATCTCTAGTTAATGGAAGAGAGAATTTTGCTCTAAATGCCTGTAATTGTAGTTGTTAAATACACATATGTTAATATATAGTTAATTTTATATTTCTCCTCGTTGGTTGTAGAACTCTAGTTGCAACTCTTTTACCTGACATTTTTGCAAATTTAGGTAATGGAGGATTTAGAGTCAAAGTTGTCAGTATTTACTGGAGAAGTTAAAAGTGGCTGGATTTGCACAGGGATTAAGGATGGAGAGAGCAGCTATGTTCACAGTGGGGGTTATTTTTCCTCTCTTTTTCAAGTTGCTTTTTTGCCAAGTGGGGAGCTGTAGAATAAATTTTGACCTGATGAGACTCCATGATTCATGAAGCCTCTGTAACCATCACCTCCCTTCACCATCTTGTTTGTGCCTTTGCAGCACATATAGCCATAAATACTCAATACCACACTAGATTAAAATAATATTTGCCCAGGTTCTGAAAATGCAGGAAACATTCTTCAGCTGTGGCTAACACTTGTGGAAATAAAATATTATATAGTTTGGACTTAATTTCTTTTTAAATTTTGCAAAAGCGGTTTTGCTGGTTAGAAAGAAGGTTCAATACCTAGATGTATATAAAACTGTCTACACTCTACTTCATCTGGGTTTAAATGGCTATTAAAAGTGTCACAAGCACAAAACAAACTTCTTTCCTCATAGAATGTTTGTTATATGCTAACCACTGCTGAGAATGGAATAAATACAGAAGAAAAAAAAAATCAAGTAAACCAGAGTATTTACGGTTGTGTGAGTTTTGCTTTGCTGCTTAAAATAAGAAACTGTGATTAATAATGGAATCAGAAACTAACATGCATAAGTATGTTATGCAACATGCAGATATGATTTACATGCTCAAACATAGTATTTGCTTCTCTTTCTGTGCTGTTAATTAATGTTAGAGTGGCTAGCAGATTTTTTTTTTTAATAAGCCAGTAATTCAGGAAAACATGTTCAAAAGGGCCCACTATTTTGTGTGCTCTGCCTTTTGCATGTCTGCATTGAAAGGTCTTCAGTGTGATTTTCACAGGAGGTGAATGATCTCAGCTCTTATTGAGCTCAGAGCAGTGGGTACTGATTACCTTTCAAAGTTATGCTTTGGGAGTCCCAAAATGAGAATCCAGATACTGAATTACTCAAATTTAGCAAATGGTTTTAAATGCATAGACTGTGATATCTGTCTTTCAGTTCCTTCATTTACAAGGAGGCAGAACAGCAATTCCCCTGTCTCATTAGGGTGTTAAAAGGTTTAGTTGGAAGTCTCTAGGATACTTTGAAAATGTAGAACATCATCAAAGAACAATTTAATATAAGCCAGAATCAATTGTGTCCTGCTTGCTGGCGCCAGAGAATAGAGAGGCTCTTCTTCCTCTTTCACGTAGGAGGTAGCAGTCTTGCAAGCTCAGGGGAGAATAGGAGTGTGTAATAGTATGCCTCAATTCGGATGCCCAGTATAGCTAGCCACGGAGTCAGAGGAAATCTCTGCAATGAGTTCTGGTTTGCTTCCCTCTTTCCTTGGAGAAACAGAGACTTTGAGACACCATTATCTCCCATTATTCTGTATAACAAACTCATCATATAGCTTCTATATTCTTTATTGATTCACATTAAGATTGAATGAAAGAAAGTATTGACCAAAGTCTAAACCCATTGTATAAGAGCTCAGGGTGGAATTCATCTTGTCTTTAGACTACAGTGTAGAACTCTGTACCTGACCCTGTAGTTTCTGCTCTTAGTCAATGTAAAGAAATGGGCATCTGTAGGATACGATTCATCTTGACCTTCATCTTAAATATGAGATAGATCGAACCTAGAACTACCATTGGCTGGCTCATGAGCAGACATCTGCATTGTGAATGTTTAAAATTAGAAAAGATGCATCCTATCCTTTCTTTGTGGAAATCACCTGAAGTTGATAATTGGAGAACTGCCTGATTTGTGCATCTCAGCTGGGCTCAGGTATAGCATGAATGTTGCCTTGCTCAGACTGATCTGTCAATCTGCAGAAGGAGAACTACAGTTGCCTGGGGAACTTCAAAGCCAAACAGGATGGCTTTACTGGGTTTAGCTAATTCAGTGCTTGAGTGGGAAGATATTTCAACTTAATTTTATACTGGAGTGCCTTTGTTCTTTCTGGGTTTTTGTGCTAGCTGCTTACATCTTGTACTGGATTTGGACCAGTTTGCTTTTCCATCATGTTTATAAGCCAGTAGTTGCATATCAAAACCTAGAGTCACTTGAACACTTTCAGTGTGGGCTCTGAGCTCTCTCATGGCCTAAGAGTATCAAACAGGAGCAGGATTCAGTCTGTGGTAACCTTGGCAAGATATACACTAAGAAAAATGCAGTCATTTTTGTGTCTACTAAATAAAATTGTCCATAAAGTGTGCTTGCACTCCATTTAATCTTTTTTTCATTGATTGACAAGCAAAACCACACACTTGAATAACTAAAAACTCAGCAGCATGAGTAAGGTCTCTATGACCTGGCCTGAGTTCTTACTACTTTTGTGAATGGTTCATGAGAAATCTACACACTGAAATTCTGAAAAGATAAGCCCAATATCTTTGAATAGTATACAGATTCTTGAAAAAATGAATCTAGTCAACAACAATTTATAAGCAGGACTAAGACTGAAGAAAGGAGAAGAAAAAAAAAAAAGAAAAAGAAAACCTTTGGAAGAATTGTCTGTTGTTGGATTCTAATGTGAGTTTCTTTCCAAAGATAGAGTCCTATTCAAAATTTCTGCGAAAGTACCCTTACTGTGAAAATTGCGTAAAAGGGCTTTTTATTTAAAAGCCTTTTGTTTAGTATGAAATTAAAAAACAGACAGACAAACAAACTACGAACTCTTCTGAGAAAAAGAAATGCGAACATGGAAGGATATTCTATGTAGGGTTTGTGGGTGCTGCTCCAGCATGTGATTATGTGAGAGGATACCTGTCGTTGAATTAATAATACAAGTTCTTAAATATGTGATACTAAGTCTCTGTTTTTCACATTGTCTTTTACCAGTAGTCCAGCTAATATCAGTCAATATTGTGAGTCCCTATGCAATATTGCATGCTGCTTGTCCACTTAAGGGCTAGATCCTGCTACCTTTGCATGCTTTGCCAGGAACACCTGATGGAAGCTATTACTCATAACAAGGTCATAGTGGTAGTTTCTACTGCAGTAGAAGCCCGCTCCTGAAAGAGGCACCATGTCTCATATAAAGTCCATTTTATTTCAATGCGAAAATTATTGAGTATGTTGTTATTTAGAGTCAGAGAGACAGACAGAATCTCGCCTTTGGAGGATGAAACAAAAGCAATTTTGATAAATCAGATGAGAGTTGATGACAGTGAGCTGTGAAATGCAAAGATAGCAGTTAAATGTTTAAATTAAATCAAAAGAGAGGAGTAAAAAGTTTGAAATCATAAAGAATTTTTTTTCACTCCTCTGATACCTTATGTTGAATAGCCAGATCATTTTATTATTGCAAATACTGTGGCAGTAATCTTTTACTGCTTGCAGTATAGGCCTACAGCATTAAGTTAGTATAAAATTACATATAGTTTAATATATCTGTACAACACCTTTAAACAAGCTTCTCTAGGCAGGAAGGTTATCCGTCTTATAAATCTATTATTTCATTGTACATCTTGATAGCCTAGCATTGCTCCTAGCCATGTTTAAGCATTAAATAGTGCATTATTATTTCACATAAATCAACCAGAGATGTGTGAATTCATAAATTTTGCATTTGCACAGACAGTATTTTAAACGTTTTACGGCTTCGTGGGAACTTGGTACAAGAGCCTGTACACAAATCAGTGCCCAGGAAATTTCAATAAAATTTAATATCGCAATTACTGCTTTTTAAAGTCATTGCTTGCATATTTTAGAAATGTTTTAACAGGGTCTGAAAATAAAAACAAAACTTGGAAACAAGGTCTTTGGTCAGATTTTGCTGGATAGCTCCTTTGCTGCAGTGGAGTGGATGATTGTTTTTTCTGATGTTCCCTCTGTTGTCACCTGTGTTGTTTTTTCCGCTTCATTTGTACTTTTTTTAATGCTTTAACTTTTTGTTTCTTCTTGTCTTTCATCTCAATTCTTCTAGACCACTAAACTGTAAAGAATCATGTGCAAGCCTGACTGTATTCATTCAAGAAACTCCACTGATGGGAACTTAAATATGTATGTGAGGTTTTTCAGGTTTAGATTCTTTTGATTAAAAACCTTGAAAATACCTTCTCGAGAGATTTTATTTTCATGCAATATGTTATATATTTATTAAATGCAGTGTAAATATTCTGGTGTTAAAAATGACAATATCAAGAAAGGGGGAAAAAAAAAGGAAGGAACTATGTATCATGTATTATGCCATTATATCACATAAGGTAGCTTTATGTTTTACAGAGGAGAAACAAGCATTTTGGGGCAAGGCGTCCACAAAATAGCTGAATTATTGTTGCTTCTGGAGCCTATTATGTTTCCTATGTCAAGTTTTCAAAATTTGACCATTGCTTTATTTATCTGTAGTTAAGCTTAATTTTGTGAATTCTCCATTGCAGTACAATTGCAAGGTAATTCGGTATCCCCTCCTTAACAGATGGGAAACAGGGACAGGGAAGTTAGAAGCTATGTGGTCCCATGACCATTCTGCCATAGGAATTATCTTTACTTCTTTTTGATAGCCCAAAGAGCACCAGGAAATACTCTGTAGGGAATGAAGCCTAGCTGTGTTGGAACTCCAGATGAATGGAGATGGGAGGAACATGGGAAATCACTTACAAGTTCTTTTGCATTTTGCAGAGGAATATGGATCTCTGTTTCTTCCACCATTCAGCCTCTTCCTCCTGACCCTTGTATGTACGTAGAAGGGGAATTCCTTACAAACCTCAACTCCAGATTGTACACCAGCAGGCTGAATCAGGCTCTGAGTATTTTACTTACAGATTGCACGTATCATTTGTTGCAGAGTCAGCAGTGGAATCTGCATTTGGAAAGACTGAATTCTGTTTTCTTTTCATGGGTCCAGCTTCTTTTTCTGCCTTAACACTATCTCATGTTAAAGTGAATGGGAATTTTGCCATAAAATTTAATGGGAGTAGAATAAGATCCCATTATTATCCTTTGTGTCTATGCAGAAATCATGTGTAATTATTTAACTAGAGAACTACAGCAATTTTGACTTTTTTGTTGGTTTGTTTTGTTTGTTTTTCTTTTGCGCTCTTCCTTATGACTTGGAATTCTTTGTGTTCCTTGCAAATTGTTATAATTGAAGTGGAAATACTTATGCATATGTAAATTCTACCTTCATGCAGTTAGTTTAAACATTCTCAGCTTCAATCATTTTAGCTGTGGTCAAAAATATGGTTAGATTTTTCTCTTACCAATTTGGAATGCTTTTTTATTTTACTTTCCCACAAATAATAAATATCTGAAGGGAATTTAATCAAATGTTAAAATATTTCAACTTTGGGTAAAGACTGAGCATGGAAACTTTTACCCCAAAAGACAGATGATTTAGAGAGCATGGGAAACTGTTTTTTGGTGTTCATTAGAGCAGACATAACTGAACATATGGTAGACTATTGGCTTGTCTTGGAGCTACAGATACAGTATAGAATTAACTTTCTGCAGGAGAAAGAGATTGTGGGGCAAATTTGGTACAGATTCTGCTCTTGAGTAATTCTGGGCAATTCTTCTATGTTTTACTGATGAAGTGGGCAATAAGAGTGATAAAGAGAAGACACTGCTCCAAGATTTTATCCAGTCTGCATAATCTAGGAAGCAGGAGTCTTCATTTACACTATTTGGGAAAAGTCAAGTGTGACTCCTCTAAATGTTTTCTCCTAAGCATGTTGGTCTTCCTTTTTCACTTTTCCACAGCAGGTGTATGGCTGCTGGTGAGGAGAGAGAGAAAAACATCAACTGTATACATGCATTTGAAAGGATTGATTTTACTCATAAGAAAAAACATGTAATATCTGTGTGGGTGGCACAGTATGGGAACTTACCTGAATGTGAAAGAGTGGATCCAACCAGGAAGTTATAAAGGGAAATTCACACTGTTTGGGGAGAGGGGTTGTGAACGGTGTTCTGAATTTGAATAATGAAATGGGGTAATACTTCCCCCAACCGTAAGTTTTGAAAGTTTTGTTTGCTGCCGTTAAAGTTTCATTACCTTAGTATCAATTTTCTTTTTTAAAGTTTGTGTTGTATTGAATGTACTGAAGATGATCTGTGCCTATTTGACATACAGATTATTACATTCAGTTCTCCATTGCCTGGAACTCTAAGGAGCCGAGATATCCTGAATAGAAGGAAAACACAGTTAATAGTTTTGCCATGCACCAGCTTAAATGTATTAACACTGCATCACCAGCAGTTCTGAAGAGGAGCACTAGACTAGCTCATGGAAAAAGCTTGGATTTGGAAGCAATATAGTTGGTTTTACCTGAGAGAATAGTCCCCTGCTAGACCTGGGCTAACCAGGGTGGAATGGTGTTGCTGTCTGGAGAACTGTATTTCCACTGAATTTTGATTTTAATGAAAAATGTTCTATATGGAAAAAAAAAAATATGCTTGAAAATAAAACTTTTCAATTTTTAGTGGGTTTAAATTTCTGCTAAAAATAAGATTTCTTTGATTTTTTTTTTTTTTTTCTGGGAGGTGCAGACAAAAATTACCTGTCAATGTTTTGTGGAGCAAGGAATATTTTTTCTTATTTCTAGCAAATATTATTTTAAAACAAGGGAAATGAAAGGGTAGGAGTGACAGAAGTTTCATAGAGAGGTGAATACTGGAGTTTTTATTGAGGGGGAAATATATGAGCAGCTGAACATTTGAGTAGTGATTCTAGAAAACTTATTACCCCTTGTCAGAGGAAGATTCTCTCCTTTTCTGTAAAACAAAGAAGATGAAAACTTCTGTACTATTTTCTGATACACTATTGACCTGCACAACCATCTGTGTCATGGAGTGCATGTGAAGCCCTGACACTGTAGTTTTCTACTCTGGCAGCAGCTATAATTGTATTAACATAAATGGAGTTGGCTTGGTATAAAAATGGGGCAGCGATGTAGAGAATAAGGCTGTCTCACCTAGGCTGCCATTTTACATCTGTACTGTGCTGCAGTGAAAAATTACTCAAAGTGGAGAGTCCCAACAAATCAGATCCCTGTTGTTTTTGAAGGCAAGGCATATTTTGTGGTACTGTTCATTACTGGGCAAGAACAGCAAAGAAGTTCAAGACTAAGATTAATGGTATTAGCAGATCATTGTCTAAAGATTAATCTTTTTAAAATGATGAGAAAGGGATAGACACAGTGAGCCTCTAGCTGCCTACAGCTACAAAGAGTAATAATAAACACTACTATGGCAGGGCTGGCTCTAGAATACTAACAGAAGCATATCTAGTTATCAATAAACCCTAATGGTGGTTTTGTGTTGTTTTTTGGCTACTGATGGCTATTGAAAATGGTGTGGCTTTTTTTCCCCCTTCCTAAAGCAACAATTTTATGCTTTTTTTGGTGTCTGACTATTTAATATTAATTTGTTTGAGATCAATTCTCTCTTTTATGGTATTGCCACTGTACTACTTTCTCTTACTTCTACATTATTGCCTGGGTCTAAAACTATTAGGGATTTAAAAAAAGCTTCATTATAGCAATTACATTTGCTGAGTAAACCCAGAAGGCATTGTCTTTCTGTTAGCTCCTCTATAACTAATCCTTGGTGCATGTATATTTTTGTGCATGCGCACTGTTTTTTTATTTAGCAGAATATGTATTTATACTGCACAGGATGTCCATGTAGCAATTGCATAAAGCTGTTTATTTTTCAAAGGCTATATGTCAGCAGCTGATGGTATAGGAATGGTATATATAAGCTAAAGCATACAAATATTCTTTCTTTTTAATCTCAGCACTATTTATGCATCTCTTGTCAATATTACAAACTTTGTGGTTTGAAAAGGAATTGGGAATTTGTGTTCAGAATAATTGGAGCTGAAAAGTCTGAAAATTTTGGAATTCATTTATGCCAAACAGTTCTTATTTCTCATAAGCTTAAAAAGGCAATCAATGATAGAAGCAGTCCACTTTCATATCCAACAACAGCAATGACAGTGGTGATCTGAACGTCAGTGAGGATCAGATTCTGCCAGCCTCACTCAGGCTGAGCAGTATATTACTGCAGGAGCAGCTCCACTAACTTTAGTCAAGCTCCTGGGGTAGTAAAATGTTAGTGTGATTTAATAGTGGTTGTTGCGGGTGCCTATATAATACTATGACATGACCAAGCGTAGAGATTATTTTGCTAATTTGCTTCCATGAAAGCAGGCTTCTGTTCTTGCATTAAGACACAATTTTGACTCAGGTTTAAAATCTGAGCTTGATGCAACCAGGTGTTTATGTATTATGAAGTTTGAGTGTTATCTACATGATGTTCTGGGGGCTGGCTAGTGCTCACTATCAGAATTAGGCATAATGTTAGACTACACAAAGTTGTAGCATGATGATCAACTTCAAGCCAAGTATATGTGAATGAGTATGGTCAGGTGAAAGTAGTTAGTATGGTACCTGTGTACATATAATGTGTCATTGTATATTATTTGTCAGGGCTTACGGTGTTTCCCAAATATAGGAGTGCTGTTGATAAGGATGACAAAGCAGGAAAATTTCAATACTTGGTCCAGAGGGGCAGTGTTGCAAAACCATCTCCTTTCTTCAGTGCTGGATGAAGGCTGTTGCTCCCTTTGAAATAACTTGAAGGCTAATTGTTCTGTTTTAGAATAAGGAAAGCTTAAACTTGAATTGCTATAGCATGCTGAATGCTTAGCTATACATGACTAACTCAAAGGAGGTACCTGATAGGAAACTTTATTTCATTTAAAAAGACCCTAACTTGTTTAGGATGGAAATTGTGCAACGTCTTTCTCTTGTGGCTAAAATTTGATTCAGCATTTCATTGTGAGTATGTGTGATAGTGAATTCAGTATAGGAAATTGCTTCAATGAGGAGTGAGTAAAATGGACTTGGGAGTCTTACCTAGCTTTGTTGCAGGTAGTCTTAAAACTGAAATGCATGTTTCATTTTGTTGTCATTGATGTGGAGTTAGGCAAATTAGGTATGCGGCTTATGTCCTGTGAAGATCTAGAATTTACTTTAAAAGCCATCAGGGTGGAGATACTAGCTGGAATAAAGGTAATATTAGGAAGGTACGTCTAGATCATTCCAAAGCTATAGTAGTGGTCCCTTTGATTAGTAGGTCTTTAAAAAAATTCCACTTATTCTTCGGTTCTTTCAGTGATTTCAGTAAAGTTGCATGACATAAAAAATGGAATGTTGCAGTCCTTGGGCAGGTCTTCTCTTTAAGAAACCTTTTTTAACTAGAAGAAAAAAACAAAAAAAGTTTACCGGAAGCACACAAGAATGTTTGAAGAGCTCATTATCAGTTTTGCTTGCCTTCTGTCAAACTTGGTTTATAACCTTTGACTGTTACCCTGGTTCAAATTCATGTAGTCCGCTACAGCTCAATGCAGAGCCCTGTTAAAATATGTCATTGGCTTCATGGCAACAGTGTAATGTTCCCATAATTTTTGTCCTGTGCTGAGAATTGGACAGATTGGATTGGACAATCTTAAATTGTCTAACAGCGTCCTTGTGGTAAAACCTTGTCAAAATTTGGGATTAGGAGTTATTCTTTGGGTTAGAAGCTCTTTGGATGATCCCACTATCAACTGTGCAAGCTACTTCATTGTGTAAGTGTTCATTGCCTGAGACGTGTATCACTTTTAAAAAATACTGAGGATTTATATTTGGAAAATATCTCCCTAATTGTATATATTGTTCTGGATCATTATTTTCTCGTTGTTTAAATTACAGCTCATTTATTTAAAAGAATACTTGTCAAAGGAAAGCTTTAAGTACTGATTTAAGAAAGCAGTGTTAAATAATTGAAATGACTGTGATAAAATTGCCTTAGTTTAAACAGACCAGTTTTATCAGTCTGTTTAATGAATTGTGCTTTTATAGGGTGAGATAAATCTAATGTGAATTCAAGTGGTTGCACTAGTAATACAGCTCTAGGTGGGATCTCTTGGTGAATTTAGCTAGCAGAATTAAAGAAAAAAAGGCAGTTGTACTCCTGTGTTTCCTTTCAGAAACACTTCATGTACAATAAGCAATGCCGATATCTTAGAGTGTTTTAATATCTATGTATCTGTAATGCCTGGGTGTTTACATATGGATTGCACAAAGCATCTTGGTCATTATTTGGAAAATATTTATGCCTCTGGATGTAGAAATCAACTTGGAGATGCATCCAGTCCTGGAATTGTTAATTTTCATGCACTAGAATAGTGACACAATCAATTTCTTTGTAGGCCGAGGACACTTGGCAGGTTGGCTTTGCTACTTGCTGAGGACTTTTCTCTCGTTGCAAGAAAAACAGCGTATTTGCTTTGGAGCCAGACTGGAGTCAACCATTGGTCAGTTGCTGACACAGGAGAATTCTAGGATCTTTTGGATTCTGTTGTTTATGCTTCTATGTATTGTCAGAACACAGCTTGCATACAAGAAAAGAAAGAGTCATTAAAAATACATACTAAATCTGTTGTCATTAGAATGAAGGGACATAGCGCATGGTGCCATGAATTTCAATGGAAGTTCTAGGAAGGTAGTATTCAATGTGTGAGACAGTGACACATTCTGATCCCAAAACGATGGTGAAATTCTTGTTGTCTAGTAAGTGAAAGAATATGCACTTGGTGTAGTATAGCTCTAAGGAGATCACTGAGCCAGTAACTAGCATTTTTTATGTCTGGACATACCCACGTTAAATGTCTCTTAAATGCTGTCAAGCTGACTTTGGGAACAGTTTACCCTGTCAGCAATCATTGTGCACGTAAGTGGTATCTCAGGATACCAGGGCAGTGCTCTGAGTGGGGCATATACATGTCCCTTCAATAGCTTTCAGTCCTTTATAGTCAGTTTAAGGAAATACAAACTTCCAGTGTGAGCAGAATTTGTCAGACAGTATGTGACTGGCTTCCCAGGAAGTTTTATTCCAGCTGCAGCTGAATCCATGCAAATTTTTCTTGTTCTCAACAAGGCCTTCAGCACTCGTCCTCTGTAACCAGTCTCGACTGTCAACTCTGCAACCTCACTTGCAGCACTGGAAATTATGATTACTTAAAAAAAAAAAAAAAGTTGAACTGGAGTCTCATTGGTTTATACAAAACACTTTCTAGGGGAAGGAAGTGTCACAAGACACTTGTGTATGATGGCACTTTGCTCTAATCAAACAGGCATGTAGATTTCAAAAACGATGCTTGTCTTCATGCCTTATATTTTTAGTTTATTATCCTTAGGTTAGCCGTTCCTGCTCAACTTGTTTTCTGTAGCATGGCTGTCTACTGACTGATACCAGCGTGTTGGCAAAAGCCCCAGTGCACCTGAAGGAAATTTCTTGAGATTTCAATTGTTTTGTTGTTCTGTGTGGGGGGAGATGTAGAAGTTGTGAAACAGGATGTTTCATAATTTAAGCTGGCTATTGCTCGTCCTTTTCTTCTTACCCAAACCAGTCTGTCTCCAAGATCTGTGCTTTTCTGTTCTGTGTCTGCTGCTGGCTGAAACTGGTCTTGCAGTTTTTACTACAGACTATCAGCTTTGTCCATCTGTAGTAAAACTGACAAGATTCTTGTTTCACTTAGCAGGTGTCTAGGGAAGTAAGCCTAAGTTTTAAGTTAGTTGAAATCAAGCCACTTTGAAGAACAACTTGATTCCGATGGATTCAAATAAGGGAAAAAAACAGGTCTACATAGCTGTCTTTCATAGTGGTTTTATGGTATGAGAGTGAATCAGAAAACAAGAGAAAGTGAAAGTCTGAAAAATGAGGGAGGCACTTTAGGTAGAAGAGGTTAACATTTTACTGTTCAGAAAGTACTCATATTTTATTAGACAATAGACTTTTCTGTCTTTGTTTTCTAGCCATTTCATCTTTCTACTAAAAATTTTTAAATAGTGGAAGGATATATTAAATACCAAGGAAAATTATTTTTAAAAGCTATTTAAAAAACTAATTTAAATGTAGACAGCCATAGTAGTATGGCATTAAAACACCCCAGGGTCTTTTTTATTGGTCCATTAATATTTGCCTCGAGTGGTAGAACACACCTGAGGCAAGATTTAATGAACCAATAAAACATGCCCTAGAGTGCCCTAATGCTATATTGCTAACCATTCCTATTACATAAATGCACTGTTTGCATACTTCCTTCATACATTTCAGAAAAATCTTCAATTAAGGGAAGACCATATGACAATTCTTATCCAGAGTTTCCATCAGTATATTTTGGAGTGATTAAAATGATTATATGACATATTCTCAATCAACCAATACAATATATTGTGCCTAGAACTTCATCGACTGTCCAAATGGTGAATCCTTTAAGTCTGGTTATGTGTTAAGTCAGTGTGTTTCCTCTCAGTTACTGAGAACTTTCTAAAGTCTTCCTAAATAATTTGAATGTAATGCTGTTCTATTTCTGTTCTTCTCTTGAAACTACCACACTTGTTTGCCTAGAATCCACCCCAAAGCAGAAATCTGGCAGAGGAACTAGTCGTAACTTCAGTCCCATTAAAATGCTCAAGGATGTTACTAACGTGATGTTGTCCAAAATCTTTGACATGGTTTAGTCAAAGAATGATATTTTAGTCCTTTTTAAGGGGGTAGATTTTTAGAGATGTAAATCAACTTTAATGGAGCTAGGCTGATTTACATCAGCTGATAGTCCAGCTCTTTGCTTTCCAGCACATTCAGAAGGATCAGAAATGTCATACTTGTATTAAATCAGACAGCTCAGATGGAAGAAAGTATGAAGGATGCTTATTGTATTTTGCAATTGTTAATTTAAAGCCTTTGACTGGAGTTAGCTTTTGCACTAATGATTTAGAATGTTCATAACCGTGAGCAAAAATTGATAAACATACCTAAGTTGATCTGTATTTAGTAACAGGAAAAAGAAGCAGAAGATTGGTTTTGAATGTCATTGTATGCAGAATAATAACCCTTCATCAGAGAATGAGAGTAAGCTTTGTCTGTTATTAGTTTTGCTTTCCAGCTTTGTTGTGAGGCAGGATGATATTCTCTTAAAGAAAGAAGACAAAGATTTATAGATGCGGATTGTAAAAATGGCTTATGACTTTTACATATTTGAGAATCTAACATGAAATAATTTTTCCATTAATGTGACTTCGTGATAGTCAGAGCCAAACTAAATATGACTTAAGAGTATGAATTTGGCAGAATCCTTACTTGAAAGCTTAGGAGAGAAGAAAGAGAATCCCATGTTGTTAAACTGATACATAAGAACTGAAGAAATTACCACTTGGGCTTTTTCGGGGAGGAAGGCTTGTAGGCCAGGCTTGATCTTTGCAAGAATATTTGACAAGTTGAACATATATGAGGATATGAGCCACATATACTTGTTAGGGCAAAAGTAACTTTACTTACTTTTAAGTCTAGATTCTCAGCTATTGTGAGTTGGCATAGTTCCACAGAAGCCAATGAAATTATACCAGCTTATACCAGAGGAGGATCTGGCCCCTAATCTTTCAAGTAACAGGCTCATTAAATGCTTAGGGCCAAATTCTTTCCTGGCATGGCGCCATTGAACTTAATGGAATTAAGCCAGCAGAGCATTTGGCCATTATTTAATACAGATAACAATCTAAGGGGAAGCAGGTTTCTGTATTTGTTTTTCTTTTGATGCATAGCGTTAGCAAACCGTATGTGATTATTATAAGGCCCAATATATGAAGTATTGGCTAAAAGAGTCTGCAGATATCTCACAGGTAGAGCACCAGACCTTCTTGATATGCTACCTTATTTGGAACAAACAATACTGACTTGATCACAGGTTTAAACCTTTTACTGTCTTCTGGAAAGGTATTGCCCAAACTGTCATCTCTTTTCCCTATTTCTTCTTTTCTCATCATTTCACAGTACAATCCTCTCAGAAATTTAAGCAGGGCTAAGCTTATTGTTGAAGGTAACACTACCTGAAAAATTATGCTCTGTTCATCCTACGATCAAATAGCTGATATAAGTTTTCCAAAGTCATTACTGGCATAATTTTTTTCCTTTCAAAGAACATGGTGGGCACATTCTGTTTAAGAATTTTCGCTGCATCATCTAGCAGCTAAAAGGCTCAAATGAGTAAGTATAGCATTGCTATTATCAGAGATTGTTTCCTGGAGCCATTTTCGGTTTTTAAAAGCTCAAGGTATTTGTCTTAAGTTTTGCCTTAATTTCATTTCTGCAGCCTTGTTGATGTTAGCTGGGCCTTATTCTTTTGGCTTAGTGTGTGGATGACTTACCTGAGCTTGTTAATGCCTGACATGAAATGTGGCTGAAATTCTGCCATGACCATTCAAAAGTAGTCTGGTTTTTTGTTTGTTTTTGTTTTTTCAGCTACCTCAGACAAAACTTGACTCTCTTTGCCTTTTTTATTATTGTGATGTCTTTTTTCCATGTTGCTCTGAGATGTTAGGTACTGCTCTCAGCAGCAGTTAGGTCTAGACTTTGGGAGGAAAAAAGCTTTCTTTGCTATATTTTTGGAGCACAAGTATGGAAAGGTGAAGGTATGTGGCTGCACACCCTATTGCATAATTGATATTTACTACAGAAACAACCCTTTTTGAAATAAATATTTACCATTGAAGGGCTTGAGGCCTTGATAGGGTGCTTTGCAGCTGAGTTCAGGCAGAGCAGGAATCATACCTCAGTAAAGATGAACTTCCCATATAAAGGTTATAAATCTAGTTCAGTGGTTGTTTTGCGACTGCATATGCAGTTTCATAGAAACATGAGTAACCCAAACACTAAAATCCGAAACAGAATCACCAGCCCCTTCCACAGCATTCTTATTAAAGTTGGGCCAAGAGAGATCACTGCAAACTATTTGCAGTTGTGGGTGATGTAACGCAGCTCAAGGGCATTCAGTACCTGGCAAGCAGAACTGTCTTTGAATGGACTTAGATAAAGGACCACCAAGAAAACACAGAATGAAAACCAGTGGAAGGGAAATTCATTGCCAATTAGTACCCAAAACATTTAGATGAACAAGAAGAGCTCCTTAAGCAAACGAAGTGGGGGATGAAGAGTCTGGAAACCAGGTGGTAGGATGAAATGACTCATTTGAAGTTATGCATGAAAACATAATCGAATGTCAAGGAATCAGTATAACTTCTGGCTTGCATAAGCAGGGCTAATGTTTTCACATTTCTTTTAAGTTTTGGACTTGACCTAGGGCATGTAAAAGAAGCGGGTATCTTTCCATGTAAGGGGAAGGGCACTATTGCTGTTCCAAATAATACCTTAACAGCGTTGTTTAACGGAAGCCCCTGCCTTCTCTCTCTGCTCCCCTGTCCCAGTTTGGATTTCTCTAAATCAAAAAGTAGCTGAATAATTAATGATAAATAAATGTGATAGAAGGAGACGAAACTGTATGACTGTTCTGATAACACCAGACTGCAGAGTTGTTTACTTGTAGAAATGAGAGTTCCCTGCATCTCTGATGAAGTGACAGTGGAAACTACAGGGCAGAGTAGCACAGGAGTTCTTGTTGGGGCTGGTGAGTGGCTTAATGGCACAGTCTGAATCTGTTTGTTTGAAATTTTTTTTTTTTTTTGAAGAGTGCATCTGCTTGTAAGCATGTTTTCAGTTGTATTGAACAGCTGAGTTGCAATCTTGCAATAACTGTCTGTGCATGTGCAGGGATGTGTGTTTACAATGAATCTCTTTTTTTTTTTTTCTGAAAAAGAGCAAGTGTAGAGTTCTGTACCAAGTTTAAATTAATCACTGTACTTTAAAACTGATATTTTTTTTTTTTCTCTCTCCATGCCTGAGTTGATGGTACTTTTTCTATGCCTAAACATAACTTACGGGAAAAATATTTGTGTGACATTACCCAAGTAATTAGCCAGTTTACTCATGCAAGTAAGTATTTTTTTTATTCAACTTGGAACATCTTTTTGGCAGCATTGCCTTTAATTACAGAAACATTTAAAGGAAGACAAGGATGTAGTGCATACTAAAAAAGTTCTGTGCAAACAGTGAGAGGATTTAGGTGAGCAGTACCTCTGTAATTACCTTGCAGCCAGAAAGACCCTCATATTGTTTGAAGGCTGTTAAAATTAAGGAAAGAAATAATTTTCTTCTCATGGGAAAAGAATTAATTAGCAGTGTGCTGAGGGCCTTGGGATTGGTTCTCATCCAAAGTAGATAAATAAACCAAACATTGCTTCAGACTGCTCAACATGAGCAAAATATACACTGGGAGAGCTTCTTTGTAGGGTTGAACAGCAAATCTGGCCCATGAGGAGGAGGGCTAAGAGAATTTTAAACCACCTTTGCACCTTTCCAACATGGCTTATTCCAGAGGTTGCTGAGGCTCTTTGCCAAATAGAGGCAGTCCTTAAGGCCTGTCTAAGTAACTCCAGCCCCTTGGCTGACCTGCTAACTGAGGCAGTTTTGCAAGGCTTGCAATGCTGTGGGTGCAGTGCTGCATGGCTTTTTTTTTTTTTTTTTAATCTGTGTTCTGTCAGCTTGGGCTTGCATTGAAGTCTGCAGAAGGCAGCTTAAAAAGCAAGTTTGTGAGACATCTGCGCTGAAGGAGACAGTCCTTAGCCACATCACTAGATCTAGAATTTGATTGTGTTTCAGTGTTCTCAGCTGGCTTCAGAGGTCTAGATCCTAGGATCATAGAGCTTTCCTTACATACCAGTATAAGTACTTCTCTTTGTAAATGGTCTGAGATTTATTAATGGAAGAAAACAGCAAAACCTTTGCCTATTACAGCTTAGCATGGCTTCAGAAGGAAATAAAACTTATCACCTTTTGCTTTCCTTGCAAATATCTGTTCTCCAGTGTTAACTTTTTAACTATTTGCCTAATTTTAGCTATATTGTTTGACAAAAAAGCTAGAGTCATCAAAGATGATAATTTTGTGCACACTTCTACCCAAGCATCTGGATAGAGGAAAAAAAGCTTTATTAGTGCCCCTGCTGAAAGGAGTTTATGGTGGGAGCATGTTTATTACCAAAAGTGAGAGAATCTGTATAGAAGGGAGACATTACAAATGCCCCAACTATTAGAAAAACTTCAGTTGGAAGTCACACCTTGTTAGGCACTAGAAAATCCCGGTCATAAAACAGACTCCTGTGAGACCAGGCTGTCTTGATTCCTCTGCTCACAGAACTTTGATTTCCCCCCCCCCCCCCCCCCTTTTTTTTTTTTCTTTTCTCTTTCCTTTCCGTACACTGGAGCCTTACCTTTAGGTCTGCTTGCTTCTGTTAATGTAAAGGAAATTCATCAATGTCTCCTCCTTACGGAGACATTTCTAGCGAATTGTTTTATCTGGTGTTGGAGTTCTCAGGGGACCAGACCAGTGATAAAATTTCATATGTAAGCAGTGACAGGTGTTGTCCTAAAATTTGCAGTGTTTTCCTTTTCTTATCTTTCACTGCTATTTGATTCTGATACTGTAATAGCAGCTAATAGAGGAAATTATAGTGCCATTATGTTAGATCCTGTGAAAATACCACACAGAAGTGTCAGATATTCTGTCTTTAAGCCTCCAACTGATCTTACAGGTTTATTTTACAGGAAGTAACTTCTGTATTATAATTTACTAGCAAGTCTCCAACAGTTCCTTTTAGCATTGAGATTATTAAGGTGGGCATTTAAATAAAGCCTTGTACTTATTGTAGCTCTTTAGCAAGCAAGTTAAGAATTTGAAAAATTCTCAGTTCTACAGAAGGAAGAAGGGAAAGTTAGTGACAAGATTTTGGATTTATAAGACTTAAAAAAGCATTAGAAGACTCTTAGTTTTAAAGGAAGAACCCAGTTTACAAAACTGTTTTTGATTATTTGCTTTTCTCTTCAGTGATCGTATTTTTAGAAATTTTTATGTAGATCTGTGCTGCTTTCGTTGCTGCCTAATTTGTGTAAATTTTGTTCACTTTGTATTTTGTTTAATGCAAAAGAAACATCCTGTATGTGTAACAGCAAACAGGAACCCATGGTTTTCAATGTCAGCTCATAGAAGAGGAATGTCTGGAATTCTTAGAAAGACCAAGTACTGCCAACTTACATGATGTATTGGTGCTGAGATGCTGAACTACTGATACTATGCTCCTTGTCAATATTGAGTGTCTATAATGTGTATTTCTTGAGGATTTTTACTAATAGGACTAGAAGATCCGTTTAGGATTCCTGCTACTTAAAGTATTTTGCAAAACAAGCATGTGATTAACTTTGCTTATATGTATTTTTCTGCTATCTTTATTTACATTGCTGATATGTGGAAATTTAAGTATCTGATGTCTATGTGTAGTCAGGATTTAAGCTTACATTATAGTTGAGAAAACACCGAGAAAATGGGAAAATAATATTTTGAGGATAATTTACCTTCTTTTTGTTGAGAAACAATATGGTTACTTGATAATTTTGCCCAATAAAAAAAGAGGGGAGATATTTCTGCATGAATATATGGAAATATATGAACACTTATGAAAATGTTAGGTATGGAGAAGAGATTATAAAGTTCAATAGCAATGTTTGCAGAAGAAGAGATATGTATAAATGCATTATGATGGATTTTTAGAAGATTTCTCAGCCATTAGGGCAGTTTAGTTTTGGAGCAGTAGGGACAAGAAGCTTACTTATTTCTTTATAAAATCCAGAAACAGAAGTATAGGAGTGAGTTACTTTTGGTGACAGAAGAGATCCCTGTCATTCATTTGTTCCTAATAAGTGGTGTAAAATAAACAATGTTTCCAACAGTGTTTTGGTCAAAACAGGTGATTGCAAATACTTATCAAATGCTTTTTACTGGTTTTACTCCTGTTACAACAGTTTGCAAGTACTCTGATTCCTGTTAAGGTGCTTAAATGTCTTAAGAGTTTAGGGTGGAATATACTCAAAATGTCCTCGTTATTTTGATATAGTACATGAAAATTATTTAAATTTTCTCACATGAGCATGAACGCATTCCTATCTGACCTGATCCAAAGTCCACTGATGTCAGGACTTCTACTGAATTTTTGGACTGGGTCAAACAAAAGAAATGGATTTTTTTTGTCATCTTTGCAGGGGTAGGATTAAATTCAGTTAAAAAAGCCATCGCTGTTGTATAATCTTGTACTGTGCTGTTCTTCTCTTTGTTCATATATATTCCTGCTATTATAAACTAAATGCTTGTTTGAAACAAAAATTCAAGCCTCCTCTTAGTAACTTGCGTAGTTTATTGTACCTTCAGGCTATAACTAGAGCGTACACTAGAATTGATACAGAACTGTGAATCCAGAAGAATCTATCTCAGTGATATGATTTTGGATGCATCTTTGCACAAAATTATTGGGTATACATTTTCAGATGCCCAGGAACCTAAGATTTTCTCAGACTTCAACTTACTGGGTGAAGCTTCAACATATGAAAATAAAAGATATTTACTGTATGGGTGTACATATGTAAATATTCAAGTCTGGCTTCATTGAAGGCAATGGTGTTTTACCAGTGACTGTAGTGGGACCAAGGTTTCATTCATATGCTTATACTGTGTGACAGCAAAAAAATACACTCAGACAAGTCTTTCTAAATATATAAACATACAATGTCTTTCAGTTATTCATTATGTTCACCATATTAAAGAACAATTGCAAATCCATATGCTCATGACTATATACTTAATTATTTTCTGTAACCACAAGTCTGTGGTGCGTAGTATAATTACCAGGTATTTGCAATCTTCTTTTCTCTGTCTAAATGGAAAAGCAAGAATCTGTTAAATATTTTTAAACTGTTTCTCCAATTTATATTAGTAACATCTTGCATTTTTAAGGCTTTTGTTTTTCCAGGACTTAAATTTTTAAAACAATATTGCTCACAGCATTTTCTTTGCTTTGGAGATGACATTAAAAAATGTTTTTTCCTTGTCTCTGATTTCCTAAGATGCACACAGTATCTAATTTCACTGAAAACTAATTTTTTAACCTTAAGTTAAAAAGTGATTGTATGCTGGCTGGGGGGCTTCAGCAATAACACACAGTTCCTTTTGCCACTGAGATGATTCCAGACTAAGGAATGTAGCATTTAATAGTAGCAGGATTTGCGATGAGATTGGATGGACAAGGCAGGCTTAGGTATCTTTCTTGTGGAAGATATTTCCACACCTTAAAATGACTGTGTTACATGCGGCTCAGTTAAAGGCAGAATGCTCCCTTGTTGACAAAAATGGTAAGGAGCATCCATCCTCTATATGTTGCAGATAGCTGAGCAGGATCTTTTTTTGATACTTTGAATGAGTGAGATCTAACCATACATTTCTGCACTGCTGGCCTATTGTTCAGGCAGTATTTGCCCTTCTCTGTGCTTTTCACAGTGCATTCTTACCGGTTACAGGTAATTGGAGGGGATATACGCATCTTCTGCGAGAACAGTGAAAACCGTTTCAGAATATCTTCCAAGCCCACTGGAGCTTCTTAACTTTCACATGGAGAGAAAGTGCTCTCTTCTTGCTTCTTTGGTGAGGGCAGTTTTTAATGCTGGTATTCTTAGCTTACGTGATGTTCACGTGCAAGATTACTGAAACTGAATGGTCCCTGCCACTCAGAGAAGTCTGCATTGACATTAACAGTGAACTTAGAATCTAGCATGACAGATCTGCATTTGAGATATTGCAAATGCCAGTGGCGATAAACTGTATAGGATCTCCCGTTGTTTGGGAGGTGAAAGGAAAATGAGAGTAAAAGGGTCCCTTAAGAAATTGTGTTGGTTTTGGCTGGGATAGAGTTAATTTTCTTCATAGAAGCTAGCATGGGGCTATGTTTTGGATTTGTGCTGGAAAATGTT
>NW_009223768.1:0-19358 GCF_000690835.1 Fulmarus glacialis | reverse complement strand
TTCCGATTCTCTCCCCCATCCCACCGGGGGGGAGTGAGTGAGCGGCTGTGTGGTGCTTAGCTGCCTACTGGGGTTAAACCACGACACAAATGTATTGTTTGGATTGGAAAATTAGTACGGGAGATTTGTGTATATTGGGTATATTTGGGTATATTACATACATCTGTAACTCAGTTTTCTGGCTCTCCTGTGGGATATGATAACTAAATGACTGGGAATTTCACCTAGAAAATCCAGTATCTAAAGCCACCTAGGATTTATAAATTTAGTTCTTTTCTCTTTTGCCAGTTAGCCTCTTGCAGAGCACAGTCGCTAAATGTGGCTCACAGTGTAATTCCAGTTCTCTTTGTTAATTCTTCCCAGGGCTGAATTCCAATCGGGGATTTATAAAACTGCATTCTGTGAGCCCTTCAGGCTTTAGCCTTCTCCTTATAGTTTCAGTGCTTCCTCTGACACTTAAGCTATGGCTCTCACTTCCCGCTAAGCAGGAGGAAAATCTTCCATTTTTGTTTTCTCTCTGGTCTTTCTGGATAGTCTTTTCTGTGGAGGGGGATGGACATCTTCCTCATTCGGTGCAAGGTGTATGCCTTTCCCCAGGAAAGAGTTGTCTGGTTCTCCGCTCCTCCTGGGGCAGGTGTCAGCTAGAGCTAGGGCAGGCCGCTCCGTGCTTCGGCTGAGCCAGGAGCTGATGGTGATGGCAAGGCAAACACAGCAGTGCCCTCACTGTCCCGTGATGCAGTCCCACAGTACTTGAGCAAGTAGTGCAGAGGAGGACTGCTGATAGTAACTGGGATCATCTAACAGTGCAGTGATTGTCAGGCATGTCCTAGTGATGAACCTAGGGCTGAGGCTGAGCTGGGAAATGAAGTCAGCAGGTTGGGACAGCAAGGTATAAGGCTAGGCACAGGTGTACCTGCCACATAGCTCAGGTGAGGACAGAAGGCAAAGCCCTGAGCTTGAATGCAGCTCTCAAGCTTCAGGGTGGGAAACCCCAATGAGGCTTCTCACAGCTGTGACCCAAGCTTGCAAGGCTACAACATATCAGAGCAGGCCTTGAGCATAGGCAGCCAAAGCCCTGGGCAGGGGGCTGTCAGTGCTCTCTGGACCCTGACAGGCAGGGATCTGAATGGGATTTGTTACTCAGTGCCCTGCTTTGCTTCAAGGAGCAGACCATTCAGCCCCTTGTTAAGATCAGTTCTGCTGAAGTGTGGGTCTGCTAATTTGCAGCCAGCGCTTAGCTTTCCATACTCAATGCGAAGCTTAATTCTATAATTAACTTGACATGTAAATGATTCCCTGTTCTTGCTTTGTTGCTGAAGTTTGCAGTACCCAAACCTCGGTTTGTGATGTTGTTTTATTTTAAAGGCCACACAACTGAGATTCAGTGAAAGTTAAGTTTTGTATCAAGTCATCAGAAAGTCTTGCCAGAGCTTTAGGAGGGAGTGCTGTGCCATTTGCTTGTCTCTGTCACAGTCCTGGAGAGCTAAGATATTTGTATATACCCGAATAGATTGCCAGAATCAATCCACTTTCTGGAGATGAACATGTCCTCTTTTCCACTGTAATGTGAATACTCAAATCTTTCCACATAAGAAACTCATATATTTGAGTTTCACAGCACTCCCTAATAAGGTTTTATAGCCATTAGTGTCAGTGCCATATATCACTGAGGCATTGAAAAAGTGGAGTTTCTTTCCCAAACCACCTTTCTAAGCATCCAAGATGAAGTGATTTTATAGCTTACACTTCCACAGATCTTTCAAATCCCACAGCACAACTTGCTTCACCTGAGCCTCAAAGATTTTTGTAAATGATTTCCCAGAAGCTCTTGAGGGGGTCTTTTCTTTCTTTATTTATTTAAATTTAAGCTTAAAATACGATTAGATTTTGTTCAACACAAAATTGTTCTAGAATACATTGCGAGCAATGTGTGTACAAAAGGTAATCTACACTATCTAATAAATAAAATCATGTAACAGTTTGAAATTTCAAATGTGACCATTTGCTTTAATATTGCGAAGTGTTTGTTAAACCTTTAAGCTTGTGACATTTTTCCACACTGACAGCTAAATAATGAATTAATGGCTTTAAAGTCCATGGCAGCCTGAGGGTTTCAAATGCATGTTTAGTCAAAATAATTGGTGCTTTAATCATTCTTTATGAACCAAAATTGTTCCTTAGTTATACAGGAGCAGTGCTAAAGCAAATAGCTGTGCTGTGAATGTTCTTTTGTATTTCTAAAATTATCTGCTAAGTTGGAAAATGGTGTCTGCATGCATTTTCTTCTTTAGAGTTAAAGAGATAATGTTTTACTCTCATAATGACCACCTACATGGCTACTGACTGTGCTGTCCCTTCAATGACAGTGAGCAGCTTATTGTAGTTTTAGTACGTGTGTACATAGAGGCTGACCGCCAAGTTTTTAGAGCAGATTGGAGGATACGTGGGGGGGGAAACTCAGACCCTGCACTGTCAGATACAGTGTGTAGGATCCATGCATAACTAAATAAATTAGGGGATCTGTTACAGCAAAGCTGTCTCTCAGCCAAACTATGACACAGTTAAGAGCTGCATCCATAACATCTTGTGTGAATAGTGGGAATAAAAATCTTAGGTTAAACAAGGGGGGAAACTGTGGTCCTAATTTTGTGGTTGGTATCATGTGAGTAGACTACTGTGCCTGCACAGTATTCTGCTGAGGTTCTTGTATTCACCTCAGCAAAGCATCTGTGCCATATGAGCAGGAGATGCTAACCCAGTTAAGATCTATCAGAGCTTGCTACAGGCCATCAGGGGTTTAAGGAGCCTTCTGTGCCTGGTACAATTGTAATGTAGATAGGACCTACTTTATAGCGTGAAGGTGACCTAACTTCTGGCTCAGGGAAGTTTGTAAGACCACAGATTACTATGAGGTGTATAGGTGTACTGGAAAAAGTATCAGTCTAGGTTTGCCATTTCTTACGTTTCTTTCACTAAACAGCCACTAGTGACCTGTGTTGGACTAGGTATGGCCTCAGATGAACAGTTGCTATGACCTAGTTTCTGTGTTACATGATTAACTTCAAGGAAACACTCCTCATCACATAGCTAAAACGATTTTGTTGGAACTTTTGTGGTGCTTTTTTGGTAGGGTTTAATAACAACAGTGGGGGCAGATTGCAAATGGAAATTAATTCTCTTCAGGACATGCCTCAGTATCTATTTAGAATAAACTCAGAGCATGCTCTTTGAGAATTCCTGCCACCTGGAATGGTTCTGCAGACGAGGTAATGTCTTTTAGAAATAGCTTTCTGAGTATCAGTTATTCAGCTTTTGTCTACAACCAGTGAATCCCCACAACATCTTGTCTTCTGTTGTTACAGCTCTACATGAGTTTGAAATAGCCTTTCTCCAACAGCCATGTTGGGCTTTCTCTCTGAACTCCCTATGGGTTTTTGTAATAGCCTAGGCACAAAACACTTTGATGCAGGAATGAGGGGCTGGCCACTCCTCTCTTCCTCCCTGTGCTTGTTAGGATTGACTTTATATGCTGTAGTTGGAATGTAATTCTTTGAGACAAGTCTCCAAGCTGGAAAAAACAAGCAATAGTGTGAATGACTGCAAAATGCAATTATTTTTCTCTGACTAATAATGCAGGAGGAAAATGGCTAATCTGTAGCAAATTTCTTCCTATTTGGATAGCGTGACTGTATCTGATTAAAACAGAACACTCTGTAGAAGTTTTACTTCCTGACTTCTAGCTCAGGATACAGTGTATGCTGGTACATCAGGTTGTTTCCTTTCTGTATGTAAAAGAGGAAGCATGGCAATGATGTTTGGGATAAATTAGTCAGTGTGGGTTCTGAGGGGTAAAGTGTCTTGGAAGGGGAGAAAAATATCCTAGCAAGATTCAGCTGGCTCTTGTAAATGTTAGATATTTTGGACTGACCGCCAAAATGTTTCTTCATTTCTTTGAACTTTTCTTTAGCTTAATAGAGTGTGGTAATTGAAGTGTAGAATTTCACCTGTACTTAATTTTTGCCCTGATATATCCTTGCTTAGGCAAACCTTATATTCCTCCCGTGTTTGATTCCTGTCCCCCCCCTTGGTTTTTTTCCCCCTGTTTGTTTGTTTGGTTGGTTGGTTTTTTCTTTCTTTCTTTGCCTCCTCCCATTGAGTGATAGACAGGGAAGGTAGATAAACATCTGCTGGAAACTACTTTTACTTTAGGAGGTTAGGACAGATCGTCGCTAATGATCATCTATCTCCCTGAATGATTATTTGTTTATCTGGCTGCACAAGAGAGCTTCACAATTCATTATACTCTTCAGAACTGGGAATTAAAAGTAGAGTATGAGGCAACCCAGACCTTGTACCTATGTTTAGGTTTGCTTGTGCTGATGTGACTATTTTAGCTAAGGGAGGGATTATATGAAGGGATACAAGCATCACTAAGGGTATACTCAAAGTCCCTTGCACTGTTATAACTGTACCACACTAAAGGCTTGTCACAGCTTCAAAATGGTACAATAAAGATTTGCTTACATATGTAAGTTACATATTTGCATAAATAAATCACTAATTATATTGGCATAATTATAACAGTGAATAATTCTCTCTACTGTCGATGTAGCTATTTCAAAATCAGAGTGCTGTTCTAGTGCAGTTACATCAAAAAGTAGACCAGCTACTTTGAATGTAGGTATAGATCATTTATCCACAGCTATATTAAAAGCTTCTGCTGTCTCAGCTATACCAGGTAATGGTGGTGATACTTCAGTCTTCCCTTTCCTGCTTTTCTGGGCATATGAAAGTAGCTAGCTGGTATAAAGTAAGTTTGGAATAGACAAAAGGCTATGTCTTTGTATGGACATGACTTAAACTGCTGCCATTAGACATTGGAGGCCTGAAATATAGGTTGTTCCAAGATATATTTATGGAAAATTGGTCCACTGAAAGCTACCAACTGTGCTAGTCCAGATGGGACCTTCTCTGTCGGAAGTCACCACGTATAACCTGTGCTCTTCCTGTTAGTGGTTACTGTCAGAGATAGAGTGCTATGCTATATAGGCCTTTTGTGTCACTTAGGAGGGCAGTTCTTAAAGCATTGCCCATCCCTTACTGGAATAAGCTAATGTCTAGTAGTATTTCTGCATCTATAGAAGAAACTGTGGTAGTAACAAAATTTTTGACGTGCAGGCCTGAGATATTGAATAAGTGTTAGGTCTTAATTTGTTGCAACAGCAACAAGTAAATGCTTGTATCAGGGTGTGCAGATGGCTTCCCTAAATCCAATGTCAGGATGTAGAATCATTACAAACAAGGAGAGTACCAAAAGAAAAAAAAAGTGTGAAAATTGGTTCTTTGAAAAGTAGGAAGTTACTGTGGCCAAATGAAGCAAAGAAAATTCTTCCCTGCCAAAAGTAAGAAACATCCAGCACTGGCCTTGTGCTGCCAGTCTTCATTCTATTAAAACAACTTAAAATTAGTTTTGCTTTAAAAAAAAATTTAAAAGTTCCTTGCTGGAGATCATTTAAACAGTTACCTCCGCATTTGAAACATTGTGCTTAAAGTATCTGGTAGTTGATAGGAATGGGAGTTGCTGGACACCTTGAGAAAAGGCCAGATGGTTTGATTGTTTGGCTTATTGAATGGGTATGCACTATGAGTAGTTCCATTGACTTAAATGGCACCACTCTTGTTAGTGAAGCTAAAACATGTGCTTCAGCCTTATCAGGATGAAGGAAAGGAACATGGGGATGAGCATTTGCAATTCTTGGCTACTATTCTTAAACCAGGAAAGTAGAACTTATTTTAATGGCAATA
Organism: Fulmarus glacialis; assembly: GCF_000690835.1. Taxonomy (NCBI): domain Eukaryota; kingdom Metazoa; phylum Chordata; class Aves; order Procellariiformes; family Procellariidae; genus Fulmarus; species Fulmarus glacialis. The sequence continues at coordinate 13,553 of NW_009223768.1, read as the reverse complement.
TTGAGTGTTACAGTATTTCTTTCCACTTTTCTACAGTAAGTTAAAGTGAAACATCTTATAGTTTGAAAGGGTATAATTATAATTGTAAAATATTCACAATAGAGTTTGCAGGATTTCCTTGTCCCTGACTTTACTCTTCAAACTAAAGGCATTTTTTTTAAAATTCTTTCCTTTCACTAAGAAGAATTGAATCTGGTAGCAGCTAATGAGAGTTTTAACTATGCATACTAGGAAAGGATTTTAGAATTTGACTATGCATGCCTAGGACAGTTAATTTAAAAGCATATGCATATAGACAAGTGAATGACACTTCTTGAAGGAAGGGAGATATCAGTACTTCTGGAAACTTGTCTAACAAATACTTCATTTCTATTACTGGAAGCTAATTAATACAAAACTTTCTTTATATGTACATCTGAGGTCATATTTTTAGCTTTCAAAATGGTATCTCAAACAGTAATAATTGCTATATTATTTTGCATTTTCTACAGTCTCTTTCGTCTGTGTTTTTTATTCATTGTTTATGGGGAAAGCATGTTGATTGAATGTAAGATTAAAAAAAAGCTTTGGCAAACTCACTATCTGTCTGTTTTCTTCACCAGAGAAAGAGCATTGAGTAAATTGTGGAGTTAGGTGATGTCTATCTACAAGGTGGGATTCAGTCCTTAAGAAATATACTTGCAATTGGCTGGAGGGTGCTATCTTTCAGGTGTAATGTAGGAGCTCTTGTTTCATTATCTCTGTGGCTAGAGATATCCACATTATCCCAACTACTAGCTGCTTGCCAGGGTAATTTCATTTGGTCTACCTGATTTGTTCTATATTACTGGTAGATTTTAGTTACTGGTCGTAACTAGGTTTGTGTTCTGCAGGTGTATCTGCATTTTATAGTTACCTGCATTTTCAACTTTATATGAGTTTTTGTCACGTTAGGGGAGACAGTCAAAAGAGAAGGAATGAAAGTGAAGTAATCATATCAAAGCACAGTCACATGTCCTTTGTATCACTAAACAGACTCTTTCGGGGAAAAAAAAGCAGTAGTATGGAATAAAAAAGTTGTGACAGTACCTTAATAATTATGCTATATTTCTCATATAGAAAGTCTCCCTGTATCTTTTTTTTTCTTTCCCCAATATGAAGAGGTATTTTCATCCTGATTTTCCCTTGACAAGAGACAAAGGAATGCCAGATGTCTTTCACTGGCAGAGTCTAAACTATCGAGCTGTGGAAACGGATGTCACCTTCCAGGTGCCTTTCCAAATATACATTGAGTCTTCATTCATTCTCCAGTGTTGGCTCAGTTGTCTCATCTTTCCCTCTTAGAATTTAACAACACACATGTGTTCTTACACAAGAACTAGAAAAATTTAAGTTTTTAAAGCTTTTCAGCCTTGAGTGCATCATGACCTGAAGGTGTAATGATCTGCTAAAAGCTGTTATTGTTTTATAACTAGGTGTGCCAGTTATTTTTTGAATAAACATTCATGAAGATCTGAACTAGAGAGAAACTAGTGAACTTGCTCCATTTCTCGAGAAGGTGGTGCTGGAGTTTACTATGTTAATTGCAAAACATACAGTTAGATGTTTTAATTTCTAGCACAGTTAACAGCCTTTCAATATTTTAACTACTGAATTAGACTAATATTTTTATTAATTACTCAAGATTGCAGGTGACATTTTCTCCTTATACCATGATTATATTTTCTTTCTTTGCTGTTTGGCTATTAAGTGTCTCTTTAGTAACTCAATTTCTGTTCCCAGTGCTTTACACAGAGATTAAATTGGGATGGGTACATTTAACTATGAAAGATTCATTACAAGTCTATGAAAGAGAGTATGAAATGGGTGAAGTTATTCAGTATGATATGAAATTTTTTAGTAACGTCAAACACATGAATAGCATAATAAGGGTGCTTTGTCTCTCCTTGAAAGAATCATGTGGGAGAGGCAATCCTCATTCATTGTAAAGTCAGTGCAGAGGTTTCTCTCTTCCTGCAGTGTATCTGAAGAATTCGGATTGTTAGAGCTTGGATTTGGGTCTTGAACAAACCAGAAACAGCTTAAGCCTTAAGTACTCATTTAGGCATAGTATATCTTGTCATCTGAGATGCAGCTCTAGGAGCAGGAAGATGCAAAAAAGAACTTTTTGCTCTATTTACTTTTCCTCATCCTATTCTGCTATGTAAGCTCTCTATGTACTTACATATACGCACAAAAATCTGACTATCTCTATAGCCCACAATGCATGGAATTGAGGGTTGAATGTGAAATTTTAAAGAAATTTCAGTTGCGAAGTCATAACCAACTGTGAATGGTCTGAACCATGTAAGAAGGTTTTATATCCTGATTCAATAAAGTGTGCTCTTCAATTTTCTTTGTGTGTTTAAATATAACTAAACAATCTCATTATGTTGCTTTTCTGTTGGATCTGCTACGTAGTTTCTTTTTTTTTTTTTTTTTCCAAATTACCTTCAGTATTGATGAAAACATTAACAAGTTGCCGGTAAGACAATGGGAAATATATGCATCTTGGGTTTTTTTTTTTTTTTTAAACTGGTAGCATAACCTTCCAAGCATATTCTCCACAGTTTCCTCACCAGAAATTGTATGTATATGTGTGGTTGTATTTTGTTCTTTAATTGAAATCTGTTCCTAATGCAACTTATAGATTACAACTGCTGAAGCCCTAAAAAAAAATATTGTGTGTTGTAATATGTGAGATAAATCTGAGACTTGGCAAAACTGAGCCTTTCATTTTTTATCCTGGAAATATGCTAAAGTTGGATTCCACTTTGATAGTAGGCATGAGAAATACATGAATATTACAACTTGTCATTGAATGTGCATAAAATTCATAAAAATGCTGTGTGTTTTGATTCTGTCTTCAGCTTCAATGTTGAGAGTCTACTTAAACATAAAACTCACAGTAGAACCTAACTGAAAAGGTGACGTGTGGATTGAAATGAGAGAAAATATTTGTACTTAAGTCTCTTAAGCTTCACCATTGTGTTTTCCCTAACAAAAAGTGTGTTGTACCTTTTGAGGACCGTACTGTGGGTGTTCTAATAGAGTCTGACTCCTTTGTCATAATCTCTGCATCTAATAATTCCTGTGTAGCATTTTTTTTTTCCTTATCGTTCACTGTGTGTTAATTTACGTTTTGATTTCTGTGTCCTTGACCCAAAACTGTCAGGCCAGGATGATACTATTGTCTACAGCAGATTGTGAACTATTAATTCTCTCCTCCTTTATGTACAGTAGTGTGCCACATGCAGATGGGGTTCCTCCCTGGAAGCTTATGCTTTCCAGTCTTTGAGGGTCCTCGAGTCTGTCACAGATGTTCTGTTCTGAAACAGGATCTCGGGTGAACGGAGTGGGTTTGTCTGCAGTGCAACCTCAGTGTCAGAAACATAAGGCGTCTCCATGCTGTGTCTCACCGATGGTATGTCTGGCCCAGTATCTCCCTTTCAACAGTGACTGTTACCACACATTCCAGAGGAAAATGCAAGAAACTTCAAGTGGCTGTTTGGAAATTACCTGTCCATGGTGGAACTTTCTTTTTAGTCACCATAATTTGCCAGGCTATTTATTTGCAGAATCACACATCTTTTCTAGGTGGCTTGGCATGTATTCATCTTTGTGACACATTTCTTATTATTCTGAGTGAGTTTTCACTGTCTGTCTGAACCCTTGTTATATTTTTCTTGAAAAAATTCCTTACAGTGATAGGTAAGCATGTGCCTAATTAGAGTTTGCTAAAGGAATTTGGAATGTTAGAGGAAGAGCAGGTTGTCTTTGAGGTGGTCTGGTTGGTTGTGCCTCAATATCATCTTACAGGTTTTCTCTTGAATAAATTAAGGAAATGAAAATTCTTCATTAAATAGAAGAGAAATTTTAAGATGCCTGTATCTGTGAGCATGTGTATGTTTGTGCATATGTATCTAAGTATTCATGTAGATCTTTTGTGCCCATGCCTTCGTGTATGTATGAAGTAATTTACAGTCTGACGGACTAAAACTCAAATATGTGGGTGGGGGAAAGGAAGGGGTTGAATTTGGAATTTCAATGGACATCAGGTTCTGATTTATGACTGCAGTGATTATGCCGTAATTCTTCACTCTCCCTTAGCAAGTAAAATATTTCCAAAACAGCAGATTAAAACACAATAACATTTAGCAGGAAGAGAAGATGGTGTAAAAGAGCAGACAGGCCAGAAAAATATCTTTATTTGGGGTCTATACAAGCTCCTTGAGTTGTCTTTACTGTGGTATCTACCCACTCACCCACCCAAGGCTGCATCTGTTTCTGGTCGGTGTTGGAGAGGTCTGAAGGGAGAATCAAAGGGAGTGTGTAGGTACGACATGGACACTAGTAGCTAGCATCTTTACCATCTAGTGCTTTAACTCGTGTCACCCATGGGGCTAAAGTCGGTGTTGTCTCAATTCCTATGAGGCTGCCTTAACTCACTTGCCAAGTCTCTCTCTCCTGCAGCTGTTCCAACCACACAGTTGCTTCATTAAGTAGCTCTGAGTAATGTGTAGCATCTTACCTTTTGAAAATGGCTTATTCAAATCTCACACCATCATGGCCTCAAGAGGATCTACTTCAGCAATGCTACCTATCATTTGATAACATAAAACCAGAAAACATTATTGTGTAGCCCTGCTGCTTGAAAACATGCATTATTAATAGCAAACGCCAGATAGATTAACTGGTCATACTGTTATACAAGAACATGGGTCCTCCTTCTCTTTTTTTCAAGTTAAAGGGTAGGATAATTAAGTGGACAGCAAGGATAACTTAAGTGGTGCCATTAGAGATTGTTGCTGCATTCCAAATAACCCCTTTTCTACTAATCTGCTAGAAGAGAAACTATCCACCTCAAAATCTAGTACTGAGGGCACTGTTTCCCAAGAGATGGAAAAACACCCGGATTCACCATCATTCTCAGGTAGCTGTTTTCTTTCCCCTGATCTCAGCTATCTTGTTGCTCAAGTCATAAAATGAAATGGTAGATGTCTCTGTACAACACATACTGTAGTTACTGATAGATGGTGGTGGAAACTAGTCTTGGAGTTCAGGTTCATAATACGATTAAGAGACTGCATTTCTTTTCAGCATCCAGCATCATAATTTAATGTATTTCTAGAACCTTTTGTAATCTCCCTGATGATGATCCTGAATAAAGAGGTGATAGTAACTCTGACCAGTTCTAATTAACCATTTTTGTGGAAGTATTTTTCTCATTAAACGTATGAATACTCAGTTTCCAACTGACTGGAAGTTTGTGTTGCCTACAACTATTCAGAGTGGCAAATGTTTTGACTGAGATTGCGGATAATGGATTTCCACTACGCTTCTAATATGGTGGCCATGACAGAGATAACACAAGAGCATCAACAGCTTCTGAAAACAAAATTGACCCTATCTGTCATGAGACTGCAGCCTTCCTGCTGTTTGAGAAAATCACATTCCCCTTAACCCATCGGATATTCAGTGATATTGATGATCTCTTGAATAACAAAGCATAGCAAGTACAGATTTTTTTATAGCTATAGAAAAGAAACCAAACCCTCTTTTATATTACAATATTTTTTTTTTTTCCTGTGTCCTGTTTATGTAAAAATGGAACCACTTGTGTGGTTAATCAGTATAGCAGAGGAGACCATACGTCCCATTAATTTATTTTTGGAAACTTACCTCTTACAGTAAAAATAAAAGGAGCTGCAAAACTTGATGCTAGCTATTCACTGGCTACCTTAACGTTTAAATATGTATATAGAAGTAGTTTTGTACAGGGTTTGTGAAATCAGTTATATTATTTCTTAACTTCCATGCTTCAATGATAAAATTCAGCTTTACTAGAAGAAAGTCTTATAATCATTTTCACATTTGCTATGCATTACTCTCCTCTTCTCTCCCCCTCTTTCCTTTTTTAAATAAATAGTACTTTGCAACAAATTGATTTTGCTAGATAGTGCATTGATCATGCACCTTGCCTGGGGACAGAATATAGCTTCAAAAACAATAATAACTAAGACAATCATCTAATTTTACTGAAATAAAACTGAAAATGTACACCCAATGAAATAATCTCAGAGACTACTTTAGGTGCATTTGTGCTTGTACTTTATCCTCAGTGACACAGTAATCTACTAAAGTTCTTCTCTCGATTTTTCTCTTTGCAATCTGGAAGAACAGATTCACCAGTGATTGTGCTCATTTATAAAAGCATCCAAAACAAAATTGAACCCCAAGGCTGATAAACTATAAAGATGCTGATCAGATCTGAGCAGAATGGACGGGATGCTTTGGGGCTTGCTCAGCTAAAGACGGCTCTACAAGACTGATGGCTTTATGTACACAATTACAAACACCATAGCTTTGTCGAATGAATGGGAAATCATAAAATATGTTGCTTGCCCTTTATTAAGTAAAGAATGGTATTTTGTAAAATACTTGCAAAGATTTACTAAATTTCTGTAATCTAATTCCTGTCACTGTATTTTCTTTTCTTTGTAGAAAACTTAATCAAACAATCATTTGGAAAGAACAATCCAATAGAGTAAACCTTCTAGTCCTGAAGAACAAGTGGCTAATTGATTTTGCTTATCAATATATATCAAGTGGGTGCACAGTGTCTGCTTCATATAAAATTCATTCATTTACACTAGCTGTGTCATAATCAATAATGGTTTAAAAATTCATTCATTCTCACTAAAATTCTTCTCTAAAGGAGATGCTGAATTTAAAAGTCCTCTACAAATTAGGTGCTAATTGGAAATCATAAGAAGACAAATGCAACAGGACAACGATTAAAAACTTCTGGGGTTCTTCTAAGTGATATTTTCTGATATCATAAACAAGCTTTGGCTCTATGATGACATGAAACAAAGTTATGATGTGGTGACTCATCTGGGCTCTGTAGTGACTTTTGAAATAAAATCATGTAAGACAGAACAACTTAAACATTTTAACAATAGTTTTTTAAAGCTCATGGATTTCCTAAAGACTGTTCCATCTTCTTTCATTTTGCAGGTGTACTAGTCACTGGATGTCTGAGTCTCTTGAAAGTCACTGACGTTTAGGGAAGAACCACATGCTACCATGAAGTCACACTGTTTTAATCTTGAACTATATTCTGGAAGTGGGGCAGAGAAAAAAAAAATGAAAAGAGGAAGAAGCCATTAAAAGTTATCTATGTAGACTTTAAAAAGGAAGAGCATCTCCCTAGCTGAAGGGAAAGCCTAGCCATAGTAAAGTGAGAAGCATTTGTTGGTTAGAAGGCCTACCTGTTAGGTCAAGTCAATTTTTTTTTCCTCATTAGGATAAATATTGTGTTACCCTTGAAATTTAGTGTTCTTAATTACTTGTGATTCTAAAATTAAAGTGTATAGTGTATCAGAAGTCAAGTTTCAAAAATTCTGTTAACTAGCAAAAGGTAATTTGAATGAAGTAGGACCAAATACTATTTTTTTCTTTTTTTCTTTTTTAACTGGCATTCTTGGGATCATATTGGTTCCTTACAATCCCTGGTCTGTTTGTGCCCATCTTACATTCAAGGTATGACTATGCTACAGTCATAGGTGTGATTATGCCAGTCAAGCAAAAAGGCTGAGAAGTAGGCTAAATTAGATGCAGCTGCCACAGCTCCTTGGATGTAGTTGCTCCATAACTTTATGATTGCAGATGCAATTGAAGAGGATCCATCTTCTTACTCCAGCTGTGTGGTTCTCTGAAGGCAGAGCTGGTGCAAGGCTGTGACAAGGATTCCTATGTACCATGTAAGCATATAGTGCTGTGGTTAGTAACAATAACGACCTCATGTTATGGGAGAATGTTCATACTTTAGTTTGCTCATATGTCTGTGTCAAGTTTAGGCAACAGAGAAGGAAAAGCCTTCAGGTGATTCAGAGCAACCAGGCTGGTCTGAATAATCTTCTGGGGGAGTCTATCTTTCTCCATCAAGTATGCAGGGAAATTAGCCTCATAATTTGTGCACTGGAATTAGATTGTATGAATACTCTTCTCTTTCCCCTCTGTGTCCTGGATAAACTTATAAATTGTGCTTTGCATCTTCTGGTTGTGACAGTGGTGGGCCTGTTGCTGCAAGTGAAATCCAACTAACAGATCTGTCAAGAGAGTGGGTTTGTTTTGGTTTTTTTTTTTGGTGGAGAATTTTTGCCTGGTGGGAAAAAAAAGGATCTTGTTAGACTAGTTTAGCTTAGACTTTGTGTATAAAATGCTCTCCTTTTTCTTTTCTTCCATGAAACACTACTTTAAATGCAGTTAATGACTTCTCGTAGGGTGAGAGATTTGAAAATTTTGAGTCATAAGCTAAAAACAGTAGCTACACTATGTACATGAGGAAAAAATGGAGTGGATAAACATTTTTTTCAATGCCAGACATAGTTCCATCCTTCAGATTGACTTACATCTTTCACGCGTAATGACAGCACACTGAGTAAAAGGAATAACAGACTGGCCAACAGTATACTTAATGCAATGAAGCAGATTATTTGACTCCGATTTTTTTTCTGCATTTCCAGCTCTGTGATATCATATGTAAGGATAGTATACTTACTTGCTATGCAAAGCTAAATCTCTCATTAAAGTAGACGGTGGTAATGTTTTTTACTATCTGCTATGAAATTCTGTTGATCTAAAATTGAGATACCTATATTTTTTAAAACATGAGCTAAAAGAAGCAGCTGATAGTTGCTGATTTTGCTCAAACATTTTTTTCTGAACCTGATAGGAGCAATCCCTTCCCTTCTCCTCCATTTTTTTTTAATGAAGAGAACAGGTTTAAAATGGTATGGGCTAAAGAGTATTTTCATGATGTGTTTGTAATTTTTTTTTTTTTTTTTTAGTGTTCTATCTTTAATTCATAATTACAAGCTTATTCCAATCTTTGCATTATGGAACCACATTTTAGACCAACAGCTGTTATCTACTTTCACTTGTAGCCTTGGGGTATGCATATTTTAATATTCATTTACTATGTGCCGATAAACTAAATACTTCCTACTGGAAGTCTATGAAATTAATCACAGTATCTTAGTTGTTGTTCTGTCTTCCATGTAACTCATATTTTTTAAACTTACTATGTTATATAAATTCCTCTCTTTCTCCTCCCTGAAAAAAGGGGGAAGAGAAAAGGTTATTGCAAAATATACAAACAGAACAAGTTGATTAAATCTGTGATAATTAGAAAATAGAGAGAAATACAGTGTAGTCATTCAAATAACACAAGCTTCTCTCCTGTTCCTATATCTCGCATAAAATTAGTATAAACCTTGCAGCACTGCCTCCAGCAATATTTTAATAGCTGTCTTTGTATTTGCAGGTTGGGGTTTTAACTGTTATTTAAATAGTATTAGGTCCACCTATGCATATAATATAGCCTAAGGGTAGATATTTTCCAGTCTTCCAGGCACAATCAGACTCCAAGCCATCTTTGTGTTAAAAGTATAAAAGGTGTGGCAACTTTGGAGATGAAATTCAGTGAATAGGGAGGAAATAAAAGTCATGCAACCCATTAAAGTTTAAGACTGTTTGCTGTGCAGCAATGGATAAAGAATTGGTGAAAAGCTGTAGAAGGGCATGAAAATAGATTACTTCAAGGATGAGTTTGGTGATAGAAAGTAATAATGTCAAGGCTGGAGATGTTTAGACAGATTTCTCATATGTTTATATTTCTGGAGTGATGTCCTCTTTCCACAAATTACAACTCAAGGGCAGCATTTAGAGACAATAATAAACAATAGGTACCTGCTTCTTCTCATGTTAGAAGCAATGGAGAATTTTGCTACAGAATTTGGTGGGAGCAGTGTCATCCAAAAAAATCCCTGTGGGACGTAACATCTGTATTGTGAATGATTGAGGTCTGGGATGTGCTGTTGCCCATCCTGGTACTTGAATATCCCCCAAAAGTGAGTACAAGCACACTTTGGGCTAGATTCAATAATTAATTTTAGGAGCATGAATAAGATACAGCTATCTGAAATCACAAACTGTGTTCCAGAAAGTCCCTGTTCAGCTGTTGGCTAGGACTGCAGATGTCTAAACTCATAAGGTACCTCCCCACAGTTGTTCTGGTGTCCCAAGTATACTAGTAGTCATCTTCCACACTTGCTGAGAACTAGGGACATTTTGATGAGGTCAGTGTATATCCCTTAAATTAAGTCCATCTGGGATGCAGAAACTGGTTTTTCCTTCATGTAGGTCCCTGGAAGAGAAATTCTATTAGGCATGTTATGAGCAGGCTGGATGCACTGGCATTTTGCATTAAATAGTGTTTGAGAGAATACCTAGAATTCAGGTCCTCTCACCGTCGCTTAGATGCTCTAGTCAGTTACTGTCCCTCAGCCAATGGATCTGAGTTTCTACCAGTCCAGTTTCATAGCCTTTCAAAAGGAAAGATGGAGAAAATTCCTTATTCCAGAACAGGATGTATTTTGGTCTAGGGAGTGCTCTCTGGAGATGTGGGTTTGAACTCCCTCAAGCTGAGGAGAGTGCTTTGGAAAAAGGCTTTTCCATTTCCCAAGGGAGCCTGCTGATCACAAGGTTGCTAATCAAAAGGTGAATGCCAGCACTACTGCGTTCCACTTGCTTCACCGAGAGAACAGTGGCAGGATACTGTCTTCTGCAGAGTACCCATGCTGGGAGAGCCAGATGGGCTGAGATGCCTATGCTTTGAAAAGCAGTGGAAGAAGAATTTGGATACACCATCATTCTCAGTATATCTTAACTAGTATCCAGTTCTTTACTGAGCGTGGAGGTTCTCTTCAGTTTCATCCTGAAGTACCTTAACATGAATTTATTGTTATTGTTCTGGCCCTTGAAACCTTGTGAGACATAGGGCTGGCTGCATCTAGCTTTCTGTGTGTCATGGTTTAACCCCAGTAGGCAGCTAAGCACCACACAGCCGCTCACTCACTCCCTGCTCCCCGCCTCCCACTGAGATGGGGGAGAGAATCGTAAGCGTAAAAGTGTGAAAACGTGTACAGTTTAACAGGTAAAGCAAAAGCCGTGCACACAAGCAAAGCAAAACAAGGAATTCATTCACTACTTCCCATCGGCAGGCAGGTGTTCAGCAAAGCAGGGCTCCATCATGCATAACGGTTACTTGGGAAGACAAATACCATTATTCTGAACACCCCCCCCTTCCTCCTTCTTCCCCCAGCTCTATATGCTGAGCATGACATCACATGGTATGGAATATCCCTTTGGTCAGTTGTCCTAGCTGTGTCCCCTCCCAACTTCTTGTGCACCCCCAGCCTACTTGCTGGTGGGGTGGTGTGAGAAGCAGAAAAGGCCTTGACTCTGCGTAAGCACTGCTCAGCAATACTGAAAACATCCCTGTGTTATCAACAGTTTCCAGCACAAATCCAAAACATAGCCCCATGCTAGCTTCTATGAAGAAAATTAACTCTACCCCAGCCAAAACCAGTACACTGTGATCAGCCAAATCAAACCGATTGAAAAATAGTTCTTTATTATGTTGGTATTAAAATATTTTGAGGAGGAGCACATCATTATATTTGTAATCAAATTAAGATATAAAATTATATCTAATCTGAAATCTGTATCTCTTTTCAGTTGACCTCGTAAAATACGCAATAGTCTACAGACTGCAGTTCACCTTCACAAGCTCACTGATGTCCTTCATACTTCCTATGAAATGCCTAGCACGCCTCTGAAGGCTAAAAATAGTAAAGAAAAGTGAATGTCAATTGTGCCTTTTTTTGGTGATGAAAGAAAATTGTCCTGAGTCATAAAAACCTATAAAATTCTGTCCTAAAAGTAAAAAGCTTGCAATGAAAAAAATGTAAACTAAGTCCCAACCTGGATCAAAATTTATTTAAGCTTCCGGAAATTCAACAGACCACAGGCTATTGAAGGTCTTAGGAGAATCCTGAGGCTTTATAAAGCACAAATGCAATTTGCAAATGAATTGAAAGTTGTTTTTTTCCCTTGCACAAATTGATACAAAGCACTCTTTTTCACTGAAATACATCAAAACTCTCTTTTTAGCCCAATATGGATGTACAAGGTGGAACACCAGTCCTATTGAACTGGTACGAAAGTAGCAAAATACTTGGAAGTGGAAAGGTCCACAGGTTTTGCTTCAGTGCTATACTGTATCTGCCCAAATGCTATACTGCTTCATGAGACCTTTCATATGGCTGCCGTGTTTTATACTTGCTTTTACCCATCAGTGCTGTTAGATTTCCCGTGATGGCTCATGTTGTGTGATCCCACTGTTCAATGGGAAATGTAGTCCCCACTGAAGAGAATGGGGACAGTAGTTTGTATGTTACACTGTGAGCTATGGCAGGTGTGGATTGATACCTAACAAAACCAGAACAGAATGCTGTGGTTCAGTTCAGCAAACCAAAATGTTTTAATTCACAATAACACTAACTTGAAATACAGTGTTTTGTTTTGCTTTCGTGATTGAAAATACCTGTGATAAAATTAAGATGTTTCTATAGCAAATTGCAGCCTCTTGAGAAAATCCTCGTTCCTAAAAAAATGTCTGCTACGTGCAAGGAGCTTTGTTTTTTATGATTGCATGTCTTGCTTCTTGCTGTAATTCTGTGAAAGTTAAAGAGACTACTGAAGTTAATATTTGCGTGATTGTTACATGATTTAAGTTTAAGACAGAAATCAGGTCAATAATGAAGACTTTATTTCATCGGGCTCTGATGTCATTGTCAGCTGTGTAACATTACATATTCCTCAAACAGAGGACTTTCATCTATTTTAAGGAATATTGATATTGTTGGACAGTTGTTTTTGAAGTTCTTTAATTTTCAGATCTCTAAACATTTCCAAGTGAATGTCCAAACCCTTTTGTAATGAATTTATTATTATTGATGCTAAGCTCTTTTCTTAGTCACCTTAGAAGTTGCCTGTGGATTGTGGGTAAAGATTGAATTTAAGTGTTCCTCTTCCATTAATGGGAAAAAAAAAAAAAAAATCTGTGGACTTTTTAGGAGAAACATTAGTGGAACATAAGAAACACATTAACTATTTTGTGCTTTTACATGTGTTCCTATTAAAAGAGTTGTCATATAGACTATTTGGCCAAAGAAAGCATGCATAAAATACAAAGCTTTGGGTAACTATATAAGCTTAACAAAGAAACGTGAAATGTGCTATGAACCAAAACAGATCACTAAAAATACCTATTGTTGCCAAAAAAATTCTCATCAGCTGTATTAAATGTACATAATTGTGAGATTTTGTTAGGTTTCATATTAACTTCCAGGTTGTAGGTTCTAGTGTGCTACACTAAGTGAACTATTTTAAGACTGGTATGCGTTTTTAAGATAGGAGTGAAAGAAGTGGTACACATTACAGCTGTTGCAAAAATGACTCTCTGAAGGATAGGTAAAGCCTTCATGTGTTAGTGTATAGACAATGGTTTGTTATAATGGCAGAGCAATGTCCTTATGCTCTAAGTACCTTGACTTCTTTTCATTGCAAAATAAATGTGCTTATATGATATTAATTTTATAATTATTATAATTAATAAATCATAA
>NW_009223767.1:52852-103080 GCF_000690835.1 Fulmarus glacialis | reverse complement strand
GATTCTATGATTCTAAGATGCTGAAGGCTAAATCTGAAGGCAGGAATGGGAGCTTACCAGGACCTCACTACTCATAGGGTAGAGGGAAGGGGCCAGATGAATAACACAAATGCTCCCTCAGAGACTTCCCTCTCTTTTTGATCTACAAGTAATAGTGATACGATGATCTGATAAACACCAGATGATTAAGAATTTTAGTAATTTACTTATTTTTGAACCCACCTTTGTGGCAACTCTTCTCTCCTTCAAAGAATGTTGCTGAATGTCCCTATGGCCAGAATGGACCCTCGGTCCTCACATATGTGAAAAAAACAGTCCCTGTCAGCCAGTTCTGATTCTTGAGATCTTAGTTATGGAAATGAATAACAAAGAAAAAAGTGTATTTTATATTCTTACTTTCATAGCAAAAGTACCTCTTTTTCTTATTTCATAAGTTGTCATGAGCCTGCTTATGCAGCTGTGAAGAAAGGGACTTTGGTTGTCACTTTTGCTCTTAAATCTTAGAACAGAAATAGGTAAGAAATCATTGGGCTGAGGCTGGGGCGGTGCAGGAGACACAAGAGTACGTACTAACTCTCCAAACAGATGACCAAACCTGGGGGCAGAGCAGCCAGAAATAAAACCCAGTGCACATTAATATTTTGTTCCCACTTTGCCTTTGCAAACACTTACAAAGCTTTTCTCTTAACCTTCTGTGATTTTAGCTTTGTCTCTGAAACACAAGTTCATAATGAAGGCTGTGAGGAGGTCCCAACAGAACAATATGTTGCAAGATGAGGCTTAATTAAAGAATGTGTTCAGGTCTGGCCACATTCAGCAGTGTTAGGTGTCTGCTCGTGTTCAGCTGTCTTGAGGCCTTATTAACAAATGTACAGATTTATACTAAGGCTGTCTTTTTTAATGAAGGTTCATGCCCTTGGCTTTCTGCAGTCCTATCCAATCTAGACTGACTGAGTTTTTTGTGTGACAAGGAGTAAAAGGCTTTCTAGTCATTCCTTATCTGAATTAGCATTGCTCCAGGTTTGATTAGAGTAGGTGGTTTCATCACTGTTCCTTCCAAGTTCATGGATGTTTTTTCCTGACTTTTGCTTTTATAATTTCTTTTCTGGAAATACAGTATAGTTTCCTTTTTTTAAAAAAAAAAAAGAAATTGGAAAATTATCCTGATATTTGCCTACTGATTATAGCGACATGGTTTCTGTTTAGGAGGAATATTAAGATATTTGCATTGAAAGTTGAAACATAAAAATATGTCAAAACTGTCCAGTAACAACACTTAGTTTCCTGCCCACACAGCATTTTCCTGTTTTACCTAGCTACAAGGATACCACAGGGAAAAATTCTGTGCAAGGTCTAGAGACTGTCATTGTGTTTTTCAGTCTATTTGCACTGGCAGCTAAGACTGCTGAAAGGTAAATTTTATTTTTTATGGATAACTGGTGCCCAAGCTGCCTGAGACAGCATAGTGGAACCTGTTTATTAAAGCTGTATTTGCATTCTTGTGAACATCTAAGTACGAACATTAGCAGTCTGACACCTCCTTCATTGCAAACCTAACGCTATTTCACACTTAGTGGGATTTGAAAATTGAAATGAGAATAGCTTAAGTAAATAGTTTACTGTTGGGCTCTGCTCAGTGGCAGGTAGACACACAGGCATAGAATCATAGAATGGTTTGGGTTGAAAGCGACCTTTAAAGGTCATCTAGTCCAACCCCCCTGCCATGGGCAGGGACATCTTCCACTAGATCAGGTTGCTCAGAGCCCCGTCCAACCCGACCTTGAATGTTTCCAGGGATGGGGCAGCTACCACCTCTCTGGGCAACCTGTTCCAATGTCTCACCACCCTCATCGTGAAGAATTTTTTTCTTGTATCTAGTCTAAATCTACCCTCTTTTAGTTTAAAACCATTCCCCCTTGTCCTGTCGCTGCTAAAAAGGCCCTGCTAAAAACTTTGTCCCTATCTTTCTTATTAGCCCTCTTTAAGTACTGAAAGTCTGCAATAAGGTCTTCCTGAAGCCTTCTCCAGGCTGAACAACCCCAGCTCTCTCAGCCTTTCTTCATAGGAGAGGTGTTCCATCCCCCTGACCATTTTTGTGGCCTCCTCTGGACCCGCTCCAACAGGGGGTTGTCTTTCTTGTGCTGAGGGTTCTAGAGCTGAACGTAGTACTCCAGGTATACGTCACATGCTGGTGACAGGTCTCCTGATCCTGCCATCAGATCTCCCTCCTTTATCCTGCAGTTTTCTAAGGCGAAGGAAATTGTTTTTTTCCACAGACCAAAGCCAATTTCCATCTCTCAAGAAAATATAAGTGGTTCCTGTACCATGAGGCCATAGGTAGGCAGAGATGCCTCACCAGATGGTATAAGACCAAGTTCTGTATCTTAACCATACCAAACTTTTCTAAATAATTACAGAGACAGTAATTCCAAAGACAAGCCTGGAGAAGCATAATGTTCTTTTCTGACTGCTTTTCTTAGGTACCTTTATTGAATATAGGCTGTTGTAACAGATGCAGGCATTCAGATTGACAGTTAATTTATCCTCTGAATTAAAAAAGGATGATAGAGTTTAGTCCCAGCTAAAAAATGCCAGCACTCTGTCACTAAGCCTTACTTCTATCAAAGTCACATTAGTATTCAGCTGTTTACAATTAGCTGAGCTTCCCATGCAAGCTACCTCAATAAATAGTTTAATAGCAATGAAAAGAACATGTGGCAAGAAAGGCCTACCCTTCTTGGGGAAGAACAATTAATTATCTTGAGAAATTAAACTCCAAACAGATTACTGGAACATTATATTTCTCTTGATTTTGAGTAATGAGCTGTAAAATCTAATCAATGTGCCTCCAAGAGAGCAGTACTCTTGGGCTAGAGCTAACACCTTTTGGTCCATCTACCTGGAAGATTTCTGACTGATATGGCATGGGGCTGTTATCTGGCTATGCTGAATTAGAGATGTCATAGTTATACATACATAGTCTACTGGGCATTGAGGACATATATAAATAAAGACGTTGCATGGACACGCCGATCATACTGAACATAGCCAGAATAGAGTGGTTGGTAGAAAAAGGTGAAAGAAGCTGATATAAAATAAAATTGTTTATATTCTTATTTGACAATCTGTTTCTGTGTTAATCTTTTGTTTCATTAAAAAAAAGCCAACACCACAAACTCATGCAAACAACAAATAAGCTCATCCCAGAGATAACAGAAAGGTTGTAGAATTTAGAGGGAAAAAAAGGTAGCATTCAGTTAACTGGTATGTGTGCTCCTGGTATGTGCATCCTGGCAAATCCCCCTAGCGCTCAGACTCTTTTGTCACCCTTAGTATTTTTTTAGGGAAACTTATAATATAAATAATCAGAAACAGTATGGGTAGCTTTTTGATGAGGTTTCACAAATCACACATGCAGACTGCTGAACATGGCCTGGCGGGTGACAAGGGGCATGTTATGGGCTGTATCTGCTAAAGGATATGTTTTGCGCAGCACTCACTGGTCCTACACAGTATTCATGGTACACAATTATCTGCCCATGTTAAATGGCTGTGGTTTTTCATTAAAAGTGCCATGCTTTTCACCACTGCGAGAATAATACATGATCTGAGCTACTACAGAGGGATCTTTGTTGCAATGATAAAAAAAAATTCAATATGAAGTTAAAGCTTTGGAGCCAGAAGCTATGATTGTACGCACTATAAAAAGGATAAATTTAATTTTCATCTGAGACCCCTAGTAAAAAAGAAAAATCAAAAAAGGAGAAAAGATAAGGAAGTTCATGTGAATTATGACATAACATAGATTAGAAAATGGGGTCTTATTGCTGTGAAGTCCTGGGAATTCACAGGATGACAAGGAGGCAATAAGACATTTTCATATTTTCATCAGTAGGAAATTGCCTGTTACAATGATGATGGTCATATATTCACTAAATAACTGTCCTTAGATTTCCTAAGGGTATTCTCCCAGGACAGCGAATGATCCGTGTTAAACTTTCAAGCACTCAGACTCCAAAAAAAGGATGAGACACAGATTTATGTGTGAGTTTGGGATCAAAATTTCGCCTAGTCACTGAAATGGAGCATATCTAAATTGAAGTAGATGACATTTTCACTGCATTTCACACCTGTTTTTCAAACTGCTGTCCTCAGAAATCTTATTTATTGATAAGGAAATTCTGTTTGTCAGGAACAAGAAGCCCAGTGGTGGCTGAGAAGACAGGAAAAGAACGTGCCACATGAATAATTATTCTTTGGTGCTACAAAGAGCTGTAAAAGAGTTCATGGAGGGAAATGAAATGAGGAAATCCAAGGAAAAAATCATGGTGAAGGGAGAATTGATATTAAAGCTATTGCTCTCTCCATGCATATTAAACATGCACAATGAAAACAGATTGCTTATAGCAGGGTTCTGGTACTAGAATATTACCATATAATATGTCCAAATGAAAGCATGTAGCTCAGAGCTGTAGTTTTATAGTAAAGTCTCTCTTTGCCTGTTTTTCCTCCTCCCCCAAGAGCACTTTATTTTTCACACCACCAACCTGGAAGACATAGGAGAGGTCAGGTTTCCAGAAAAACTCTTCCCTCTTTGCAAGCATCCTTAATAAACTGAAAATAATGACATTTGTGGTAGTACAAATGCACCAAGGGTAGAGCACATATTAATTAAGACAGGTTCACAGAGCAGCAGTTTTTGCTGAAGCTGGCCATTTTTGTATGCTTTTATCCCCTATAACTGCCTGGTTTCCCAGGAGACATCTTATCAGGCAAACATTGTTCTGGCATCCCAGAACACGACAGACTGTCATTAGATAAAGGAGAAGGTTAACAAAATAGAAATCCAGGTTACAAGCAATGTTTTAGCCAGAGGCATCCCATGGGCTGTGGTGAAGCAAACAGCAGACTAGTCAAATGCAACAAATTACAGTCAGCAGAAGTTCTTATTCTATAATTTGCACATGCCAGCAGAATCTCAAATAATTATTTTTGTTGGGATATTTGGACTGAGTTTCCTTTGGTCAGCAGATTCCCATTTCAATATCCTGATAGTCTGGTAAGCGCAGTGGGATAGGAAAGGTTTCCTCAAAAGTTATTATGTAGGATAACATAAGCAGGGAGGGCTTTTTTCCCCTTTCTTTTGTTTCTTTTCTTAAAGCATTTCTGGAAATGCCTGGTAGAGCCTGTGGATGTCAAGTGGAATCAAAGTGCATGGGCCTAGGGCAGAGCAGGATTACTTCTCTGGCTCATCCCTGAACAAACAGTTTTCTATTTTATTGGGTTGCAAGGTGATGCTGGCAACTGCAGCTATTTCGGCAAAGGAAGTATCTTTTTTCTGCTAGACGCTGTTGAGACATACAGAAGTGACTGTTGCCCCCAGGCCTTTGGGTGGAATGGAAATTAAACATTCAAATGAATAATTATAATGAGCAGCTTAGTTAGTTAGTGGTTTGGAAGGTAAGTTTTGGGTTTTTTTGTCTTCTTCAGAGATGTCAGAGGAAGATTAGGATGGGGGAAAAGAAATAATTCCAGCTGTCATCTGTGTAACCCGAGCAATGCACCATGTTTTCTGACCTCTAGCAATATCAAGCCTTCAAAATATATTTGAAGAAGGCAGTAGTGATCGCTTAGGTTTTATAAGACCATTTGCTCCTGTTTTGAGAAAGGAAGAGGGGAATTAATGTCATGAGCATTTACAGTGAGTTAGGTCCAAGCTGAAGAATCCTAAGGAGAAAACATGGAAAGTTTGTTGCAGAGGTGGAGGAATATCTTTGAGTGGGTCATAAATGTGTTTAGTGTCAGTGCTGATTTACACTAACTGAGGATTTGGCCTTACATCTCCATCCTGCAGATTCGTCTTAATTCTTCTGAAGGAGATTTTCTGTTTCTCCACTTGGTTTGCTTGTGTGACTTGACTTTGCAGCCCTTATTGTATAAGAACTGTGGCAGCTGCCATGCATGGCTGTTAATAGGTCCCTTTAGTAATATTCAAAAAACTTCTCTTCCCTTCTGAAGTATGAGGAACGATCCTCTACCACAGTCTGCTAGAAGGCTAACTTCTCTGTGGTCGTAAGAAGCTGGTGCATCTATGGATGGGATTTCAAAAGACCTAATACAGCTTAACTTTATTCCCTTCAAACTGCCTGGCAAAACTTGCACTGAGTCTTTAAAAAGCAGAGTCATGTGGGGCTTTGCTGAAACTTCTGTTTTACTTCTGAGGTGCATAGGGCAGAAGAAAAGAGCAAAAAACAGCCAAAGGGGATGCTGGAGAGAACTACTCTACATACAAGGCATATCTTTATTTCTTAAAATAAGGAGGGTAGGTGTGATTCTAGTGTATGACTGGCAAGAGAAGACAGGAGGTGAATGGCTACAAGGAGGGGAGAAACTGAAAGGACAAGAAGGCAAAAAGGTTTTCAAAAATTGCAGTTATATCTGTCAGGACATTTTCCAGTCTCCCCAAGATGGCACAGCAAAAAAATCATTCTGCTGTCACTGTCGTCTAGGTTTGACATAAATGTCCCACACAGAAAAGCATGAAACACTTCTTTTCCAGGAGACTGATCCTGAAGACTTACTGCCAAAATTCATAGTCTGCATGCATGCTTTAACCCATGCTGTCTCAAATTTTAGACCTGTATTCATAGTCGTACCTTAATTAAATCTGGAGCACTTGGTGTCTACACTTTTCAAATGTATGGACTTCCCTCCCCTACCTTGTAGTGTAGCTAATGAATTATTATTATATCCCCTGCCTTGCTGGTTTTTCTGCATTGCTTACAATTTGCCACATCCTTGAGGCTGCTCTGCACCTCACTTCTAAACTGATGACAATCTCTAGAAATTTATTAGCCCATGCTGTCCACTGCTACCATCTTGGTATTGCCTAGCTGCTTGGATGAGTCAAGGCAGGAGGAAGGTGAGTGTGAAAGATCTCCAGAACGGTGGCTGTGACGCTTGTATCAGTATCTTATCTAAACACGGGGAAGTACTGTGTGCTGCAGTACAGGTATGTGGAGAGAGGAGTTAATATTACTCTCTAGCTGATTGCTATACAAAAGAAACAGGAATTCAAATGGAAGAAATATCTAAAAGACAGCAGACCAAATACTCCTTCCACTTTTACCTTTTATAAAACTATCAAGTTTCTCTGTAAGTTAAAGTTTTAATGGCAATCTATTCAGCAGAGTGTTTAGGCATGTATTTACCTTCTGGGTATACTTATGGCTCTTGATAAGGCCCCTTTATCTCTAAGCAGGAATTAAGTAGAGCTTAAAGTGTTTCTTTTAATCAGAATCAGCATACCCTGGAAGGTCTGTGCAAAGACTTTGTTGTCTTGTCATAGTTTAACTTATTCCCCTTATCATTTCCTGGCATTGCTTGTTTTCAGAAGAAAGAAAAAACCCTCTGTATTTTGCTACTGCAAAATCATTTTGCTCGGATATGCTGGTAGAAACTGGATATAAACAATGATATGTATATACAATCTTTCACAAAGGCAGTGAGGATCCATCTATATGGAATTTTCTGCTCTCAGTGGAAGTGCTAATTGACATTTCCTTGTTCCTGCTCCATTATCAGCAGTCTGCAAGAAGAGAAAAAGTACCGTCACACAGATTTGCTGCAGAGAGCAGCATGCTACAGGATGAGGATGCTGCCCAGCAATTTTTGCTTTATTTTCCTTTTATCAATGATTGTGTATTAGACATGGAATAGCTCCTGGATGAGGTAAGCATTTCCACTGTGAAGGGTTCAGTTAAAGCCCAGTGCTTTTATTAGAAACTTCCAGTACTGGCCTGTGACATACAGGCAGGTGAACAGGTTAGTAGGTGGGGAACCTGTAGTTCAGCAACAGTGACTACTCCACAGTCACTGGGCTTACAGAAAGCCTTACTCTACAGCGACCCAGAATATAGGTGGGTTAGCTTAGTATGCATGCATACCCTACTTAACTCCTATTTTGAAGTAAAAGAAGGCATATAGACAGTTACAGTAGCTATCACAATGAAAGTTCGTACCATAGTTTACATTTTCATTTGCCTGCATCTCAGGTTTAATACTTAAATTGAAACAGCTCTTTCTTAAACAAAAACATTAAACAAACTTTGAATCACATACACCATAGAAGAAAAAAACACCCATATAGCTACTGAATAGTACTGATGTGGGAGCATGGTCTCTCTGGGAGAAACATAAGCTTTTCTGTTAGCTAATCTCAAAGGACTTAAGCAGTGATTTGATCACAGTCTCTAATACCTACAAACAGAGAATACCTCTTGCAGTTCTAGATGCTTCATTACAATGGAAGAATGTTTAAAAGGATGCAACACCTAGAACTGAAGCTAGACAAATAGAAATAATAGAACTTACTCACATTAGGGGGAATGACCATTGCAATAACTTCAAAAGCACAGTACACTCTTCATGACTGAAAATCTTTCACAAACCGAAAGCTTTGAAAGACTAAAATACATGCATTAATCTCAACCAAATAAATTACTTGATGCAGAAACGCTAGTAAGATCCTGACATCCTGTGTCCAATGGTATATGGGAAGTCAGAGGGTGCAACTGTGATGATAATTTTTCTCTCTCCCTCTCTTTGAGGTATGTTTTAGTGAAATCATTTAGTGAATGGGGTTTAGAAATATTTTACATTCATAATAACCATTTCTGTATGATTCCTCAAATATTGAATGACTTTCACACAGATTTCAAGCCCCTTGACTTAAGGACATGGTTTGCTGAGCAGGTGTATTTGCCCAGTATGAAACAGATGTCTTGTCCTTTGAAGACACTTATTTTAGCATGAATGCAGTAACTTAAAAACATGAGGCCAGCTTTATGATTTTGACTGTTTTCTATTTCCCTCTTGCACCAGTAACTTCCATTTAATTGCCCCCAGATCTTCTTTTTCAACTCCAGTTTACTAAAATACTTTCAATCTTTTGAGATTGATAGGACATATTTACTGGCATACCACATGATATTTTGATAGATGACAGACTTTTCAAGTTCTGAAATGTCTCCTAACATTATTTTGGAAAATCAGATCTTAAAAATGATTTGACCTAGAAAGACCCAGAAAAACAAAATGTCCTGCTTGCATTGCTTGCTAAATTAGTTTGTGTGTTATCTGGAAGGCTGGACGTTAAGAGTTATTTACTCCAAGTTAGGTGTTGCTACAAAATGCAGTGCTATGTGCATATATTCAAACGAGCTCTAAGCAAATTCACTAGCGAAGCAGTAAGGCCACATCAGCTAAGTAGGATGCTTTAGCACAGCAGAGAACTGAGCAAAACATGTGTTGTTTAATTCCTCTGATACCCAGTCTAGTCCACTGGTGGTTTTTAAGACTGCTCAGAAAGCACATAATTTGAATAATATATTATCTAGCAAGTGTTGTACAACCTGTTCAGACTTAGATCATCCAGTTATGTACCACAACTATAGCTGTCAGAAGTTCAATAACCACAAGTACAGCATATTGTGAAATTTGAGCTTTGTACAGATAGCCAACAAACCCTTGATGGAGACCACCTGTCACCGTATTCCCTTCTGGGGAAAAACGTACTATACTTTGTGTTTCTAAAGAAGAAAACATGGCAACGCAAATTAGTAAAAAGTTGAACGAACGAGAACTTTATCAAAGCTGTTCTTTTGTTCAAACTGTTGCTCAGATCAACAAAATTTTGCAGACAGTCTTCCATCAGGAAATGTCATTTGAATTAAACCTTATTTTTTTGCTGTTGTGTAATTTAAGGGGGAAAAAAAAAAAAGCTCAAGCATTCGTAAGTATTTGTTCACAAAGATCCCATAAAAAATGAGAAATCTTTTAAAACAATGCTATTAGGACAGGATAAAACAATATTTCAGATTAGATGCTACTCAATTCCAAGATTCTGTTTTATCTGTAAATGCAGCCTTCAGGCTTAAAATCCTTGCACAAAATAATTCATAACGGAATAGCTTTCTATGTGAATCTTATCATGAAGTACACTACTCCATATGCCTAAACTATTTTGGCAAGAAACCTTTTTAAAAGCCTCAGCACTGGCATGACACTGATAAAAATGAATGATTTACAAAATCATATTAACATTCATATGTTAACACAATGTTAATCATATTAACATTCATAAAGAGGAAATGAGGAAAGCTCTTTTTAGGAAAGCTGTTTTTAATTAACTAGGGTCTAAATATTAGCTTAAAGCATGCTGATACATTTGTGAACATTATCAGAGTACTAAGGTAGATAAAATTGACATTTAGGGTGGGAATCAACTTCAGAGACCTAGGGCTTGACTCAATTGCCTAAATAGAAACATCTCATGTCATTTTTATGCCCCGATGATAATTAACAAGCTACTGCAGCTGATCCACAGCTCTAACTTCCATTGCATTTAGTTGAAACCATTTCCTTACTTGTCCCAATGTCTAGTGGCAAAATGCCAACTCAGGCTGGACAAGAAAGGTGCTTCTACTGGCACGATGCAACTTTAAGAATTGGCAGGTTGTTTCCCTGGCAAGATTAGTGCCACTTGCTCAATGCAGAGCAAGTTAATGAGCCAGGAGTTCCCAAGGGGCTATTGTTAGATGATGTATATCCTTAGCATGTCTTCAAAGATGCATATCCAACAGGACTGAAGTTTTGTAACATGGACTGAACACAGATATAACTTGGGCTATGCAGGCATATGTTATTGCTTACAGCTGACGTTACTAAACCAAAATGATCCCATTTAAATATTGTCCTCCTTTATTCTGTCACATAGAGCTCTAATTTAGCATCCTCAACATATGCAATTCCTGGCACTTGAGATGTACTTTCTCAATGCAGGCCCTTTCAGCACAGAGGTCTGTAGTTTGCTGTGTTGTATAAAAGCAGATTCTATTTACCTAGAAGAGTTAAGCAGATAGTTGTTTCCTTTCCTATTCCACAAAGCAGTTAAGCATAAACTGAAGGTTCAATGAAATCAAACTAAGCATACACTTAAGTGTTCTATTGAACTGCATCACATTTTAATTTTTCAGGCTCTGTTGATAATGTCTCATGTTGCACTACCCTTTTGATCCACAGCAAAGGCTCTTTTACATAGGACATTATATAAAAGAACGCACACACGAAAATGCCTAGGAAAGATTATAGGAATAGACTAAGCATAAATAGTGCGCTTCCTGAATATATTCCCAGACTTCAATATTTCCTGAGAATTGTATGGTCTCTGCGTATTTAGTAACTTTAGTGTAATATTGTCTTGCCCAGTTTTCATTTGAGCGTGTGTAAAACTTGTGGTATTCACAACATCCATTGTGTACTCTCTGTAGCTAATTGTGTTTGCTGTGAAAAATTGCTTTCGGCTTTGATTTGAACCTGCCACCCAATGGCTTTAGCAGGTGACCCCTAGTTCTTCCTATGCTGGAGGAAGTAGTAAGAAATAATCTCTTATTTGCTCTATCCTTGTCATTCATTAATTTTTATTGCCTTCAGGAGTAACCTTTTCCAGGCTGAAAAGTCAAAGCGGACTTAGTCCTACATAACTTAGTTGGTCCTGGCAGGAAAGTCAGTCCACACAAGGACTTTCCATTTCAGCCTTCTGTGTATTTTTCTGGCTTTATTATACCCTTTCTGCGGTACTATGCACAAAATGTCTCTCTCTGTTTTAGGACAATCAACTAAAGACAAAATATAAATAAGATTATTACTATCAATGGTTGGCATATAATCCTACTGAAGGATTGGTTTAGGATTTCCTTTTAAAAATCTGGTAGCAGAAAAAGATTGCTATAGCTTTTCAGTTGTACACAGTCAACATACTACCAAGTGCTTGCCCATCCTAATATCTGAGGTATGTGAGGTTCACCCACTGCTAGTAAACCATAGCCTTCACATTATGTGCATAACAATATCTGCATCTCAGCTATTGATTTGAAAAATTTGACTATGCACATCCATTACTAAAGCCAGTCATTCAGGCATTGACTCTCTTCCCAAGCATAATGCTATCCGATTTGCTTTGATTTATCAGAGACATTCCTGTGCATCTCACAGATATTACAGATATTACAAATGTCACAGGTATTACAGAATGCTGTGCACCCTGGGACATCTCAAAAGCACTGCATATTTATGCTCAGGCAACTGAGCCTTCAGTATTTGTCTCCTGAAAATGTAACCAGGAAAGGGAACCACTATGCTATTCCACTCTGCTCTGTTTGTCTTTTGAGGTGGAGGATAATTCAGTCCTCATGATCATTTAGCTACTGTTGAGATTTGTCAAAGACATTAAAGTTGGCTAAACATGTGATGCAGTTTTGTTTTGTGAACAAGTACTTCTTTTCCCTTCTCTCCTTGTTTACTTTTCAGCACTATACCAAAATGAAGCCAAAAAAAATATCCACATTCCTCCTTGAAACACATTTTCAAGGTCATGAAAAAGCTAAAAGTTATGGATATTATTCCATGCTAGATTTCCTTGGGACCACAATATTAACTAGGATTTATTAGGATATTGAATAGCTATCACACCAAAAGAGAAGGAACTGCATCCTGTGAAAGTAAAAATGACTGAAAAGGATGTAGAGTCATAAGATATAAGTGATTGAATCTGACCTCCCATTGGAGTTATGGGGAAAAAACAATAACAGTATCTTTTGAATGTGTTAATAAAGTAAAAGCAGGAAGGTGGTTTTCACCAGGGTCATGGCATTGGTGAGACTGGTACTGGAATATAATATAAAATTAGTTTTAAAGTAACATTGAGATCCTGGACAAAATGCAGCAGAGCCACAATTTTTTTCCAGGTTGAAAAATAATATTTTATGGTAAAAATTGTTTCTCTGATAAATAAAAAAGACCATGATTGCTTCTAATTTACCTGCTGGGAGAAGAAGATGCCATGGAGTTCAGATTTTCTGGTAGTCCAGACCCAGAAACGCATGGTTTCCATGCAGTTTGGAAGCCAGGATTTTGTTTACAGAGAAGTCAGAGTGCAGGTGATGGGAGGGGAATGACACATGCCTTAGTCTCACTCTGATAAGGAGCTGGGATGGTGCCAGAGTGCCATACAGACAGAGCTTAAACATTGGCTTCATTGCAGAATACATAAACCTTTGCTGGGAGGAAATACCAGGTATAAAACAGCTCTTTAATCTCGCAAATTCCAATTAGAAATGCACTACACAGTTTTTTACACTAGACATGATTAATCACTGGAACAAACTGCCATGAATTCACCGTTTCTTGATGCTTTCAAGTCAAGAATGGATGCCCTCCTAGAATTTATGTGGTAGCCAAACACATGTTACAGCCAAGTACAATAGTTGTTAATGGGGTTAATATTGTGGGTAATAGAGTAAATTTTAATGTTTTTTCATACAGTGGAGGTCAAACTAGTGGTCTTTTCTAGCTTAGAACTCTCTAAAGCTGATAAAGACTGTTATTACGGACAACACTGCTCTGGTCTACGCGTGATCATCCTCCCCATATTCTTATCTCGCCCTTTCCCTGCATTGTCTGTGACACAGTTCCCATTTGAAATTCATGGTCCTGAAATCTGTTTAGGTTCCTTCATACCCAAATAAATGAATAATTACATCTAATAAGAAGTTAGTAGATTAATAAGATAAGAGATCCTAAACACTTAATTGGATTTGGGTCCAAACACCTTCCAACAAGTATTAAACAAGTAAAAGTGAGATAAAATACCTAATATTCATCAGTAAGACCTTTGTTTTGTAGCACCTAGTTCCTCATGAAAGCACAGACTGGAAAGAAGTTGCTGAGTCACCAAATACAATTTCTTCATCTCTTCAAGAGGTAGTTGAATATCTCCTTTCATAAACTGATCAAACTCCATTTTAAGAAGGCAAACTCCATTGTTCTACCTCTAATTTCTCATATTCCGAAATCTGTTCCATTGTCCTACCTCTAATTTCTCTTATTCTGAAATCTGATGACTATATACTCACCTTGTAATTTTCAGCCCTCAAAGTCTGTAAATAACTGTTCCTTACCCACCTTTAGCCTACTCAGCACTTGCATCTTTCTGGAGTGTAGAGACCAATATATTTCGGCCAAGTAACCATATTACATCTAGGCTTTATTTTCCTAAGCCAAACTCTTTTACTTACTTCATTTAAAGGCAGATTCTCCACTCATAACATCACTGTATTGGACTTCCTTATTTATTCTTTCAGTTAGAATTGGTCTTTCTTAATTGTGGATGACAATGATTCTCTAACTGAGGTCTCAGGAGGGCTGTAGATGATAGCAGTATCTCTCTACATCTCCTGAAAACAGACAAGCTTTGCACTAGCTTTTTTCACAGCTGTATCGCATTAGTGGCTTGCAGTCATCCAGTGACTGTATAAGACACCCAGATCCTTTTACTTTTCATTATTTGTGACTGATAAATTTCTACCTAAAGGTAGAAATTCTTGTTATTGGTCCCCAAGGGCACAAGCCTGTACTTTGTGCTATTGAATTTTATTCCTTTTTGGTACTCCAGTTCTCACAATCATACAGTTCTCCCAATAGTGTATCTGGCTTCCCCTTGGTATGGGCAATGCCGAGTATCTTGTTTCATTAACAAATTTCAGTTGTGGACTTTTTTGTTCTAAACTCATTAATGTTCAATGCTCTGTATTATTGGTTCTGAATCCTCAATCAAGGGAACGAACGATGATCAGTGTCGATAAAAGTATTAGCTGAAAGAATGCACGTGTAATAATCTCTACTGTAATAGTAAATATTGACTGATAGTGTTTGAGCAATACATATATAAGGATTTCTGTTAGGTCCCTAAAAGAGACAAGAAAAGAGAATAACTGGCTTCCATTCCTATTCTAGTACTGACAGTAGATGTGGGTCATCACAGTGGGGAACAGACAGTGTGTTGTCTGTATGATTACAGCAGGGCACACAGAGACTGGCCAGGTATCAGCACATCCTCTAGCATAGGATGCTAGCACTCTATCTTAACAAGAAAAACTGAGCCTTCTGCAAAGAAATTGTAATGTCCTGAAGATTAAGTGTCTGCAAAAGTATGTAAAAGGGTCTACAAAAGGCTGTAATTTACTCGTAAACACACACACAGATTTGCAGATTACCTTCAAGTTCCACCTGTAGGTAGCTTACCAGGTTAATTACATGTCTTCCTGGCATGTTTAGAGGAGTCATAAATACATGCAATATACACAATATTATTTTCAGATTACATTTCCTCTTTATAATCTGGAAATGTATGCTAATGTTATGCATATTTTCATAATTTATTTGCATAATTATTAAAATATTGGGTAAATGTTGTAAACATGAGACAGAGCATCTAAATGACAATATAGCTGCATCTTTGCTGGATATAGCTACTGATAATTAATTGGTCCTGGACAGTTAATAAATAAAGCATACAAGTACTCACTAAAACCCAATTATTTCATGTCGTGGTTTAACCCCAGCCGGCAGCTAAGCACCACACAGCCGCTCACTTACTTCTCTCCAGCAGGATGGGGGAGAGAATCAGAAGAGCAACAGTGAGAAAACTTGTGGGTTGAGATAAAGACAGTTTAACAGGGAAAGCAAAAGCCGCACACGCAAGCAAAGCAAAACCAGGAATTCATTCACTACTTCCCACCGGCAGGCAGGTGTTCAGCCATCCCCAGGGAAGCAGGGCTCCATCATGCATAACGGTTACTTGGGAAGACAAACACCATCACTCCGAATGTCCCCCCTTCCCTCTCGTTCCCCCAGCTTTATATGCTGAGCATGACGTCATATGGTATGGAATATCCCTTTGGTCAGTTGGGGTCAGCTGTCCCAGCTGTGTCCCCTCCCAGCCTCTTGTGCCCCTCCAGCCTCGTCACTGGTGGGGTGGGGTGAGGAGCAGAAAAGGCCTTGACTCTGTGTCAGCACTGCTCAGCAATAATGAAAACATCCCTGTGTTATCAACGCTGTTTTCAGCAGAAATCCAAAACATATCCCCATACTAGCTATTATGACGAAAATTAACTCTATCCAGCCCAAACCAGCACATTTTATAATCACCATTTTCACACAAAGGCGATGCCCTTATGATGTCTATCTGTAGCTAAATGCTGCCTACATTACATATCAGAGCATACAGATAGTGTGTTTCTCAATTTCTTTGGAGACTATAGAACTTAAATATGAAGACATTACTGTTTTCATTAAAAGCACTGAAATATTTTATTTCAATGACTGGATCTTTGTCACAAGGTAAATTATTAATGGTTATTTGGCATCTAATTATGTCCAAATGTTTTCATTGCTATATATTAAATTAGGGGAAACTAGAAAGGAGAGAGTACAATTCGAAATTGACTGCCAACTTTTAAATGAGATTGTTTCTCCTGAGACTATGGTGATTGGAACCTGCATTAGTACCTTATTGAAGCACATATATTTCTTCTGACATATGTCATAGTTAGATCTTTTTATTGATGCCAAAATGCTTTTCTGTTTTAAAGTATCACCACGGAAGAATCCTCTCTAGAAATTGTTTATATTGTAATTATGCATTTTGCAACACTCCAAATACATATACTGATGCATTTGATGGGTATAACACCAGCTGGTAATATTCTGTGGGTTTTGTTCCATTGTTATTTGTTTTGCAAAAATAGAACTGTATTATCTGTGGTTTTCTTTCCACTTACAAAATATTTTATTGTTTAGCAGAATATGAATAATAATCTCTTTCAATAGTTCTGTTGCTATTTCAAACTCTACTATTATGGTAACACTTGCTTATTGTCCTCCATAGAATAAAGCAGCAAATATTTGACCTTGACGTACAGATTTGGGTAGAATAAATACAAACTACTGCCTGATGAAGAAAATCTGTATTATACCTAAAAAGGCTGAGGCCCAAATCTCTAAAGGCCTTAAAATACCTCATTAACATTTTGATTTCTCTTTTCAAGAAAAAATAAAACTCATAACTCTGTATGTTGTAACATCCTTATTTGTCTTGATATTACCCTTAAAGGATTATAAGTTAGAAGGATCAAGAGGGGACCTTAAGTTCTAAGAATATAACCTTGACAAGAACTTCATCCAGTACTTTTGCATCAAACCTAAGATTGGAGTTGGAACACATTCATTTTTTGGTACACCTAGATAATCTTTCTTTCAGTCTGAAGCAAACCGGCACTCCCTGTGGGCAAAGGACCTGGGTGCAAGCCAGGTCAAACAGCAAGTCTTAGGAGTGTGTTAGCACAGTGCTGCATCCTCCTTCATTGCCAATCAGTAGAGATTATTAGTCCTATATTAATACTGCAGTAAAAATATTTGCTCAATTTCTGGTTTGAAGTTGGTTTATACCAGCCCATCTTGGAGCAAAAGAGTGAGCTCTTAACTGCCTGGAAAATCTTGTGGGTTTGTGTCCTTAGAAGATAATCTAGATTCATACGGCTTGAAAATGAGATACAAATCAACATGACTAAAAGTGTTGGATTCATTTTACCTAACCCCAGATGTCCATTCTGTACTTACATGCCTTTGAGGTATTCTTATAGACTCTTGACATAGACAGTGGTAACAAAAGACATTTCTAGGCTGCAAACAATCTCATCCAAAATAGTTATCCAAAATAGGTTACATGAATTCTACAGTTGCGAGTTTTTCTTCATTGACTATAAAGGGAGGAAGGAGAACATTCCTCTGAGGAATACTTAGTGATGCCCAACATCTGTGAGCAAATCCCCAAATTAAGCCCCTCCTAGCTGTCCAGCTGAATTGCTCTCTAGGCGCCACAGACAGTATTGACAAGATCTCTTCTGTTAATAGAGTTTTATGTTCCATAAAACCACCTAGTTTAGTCACTTAAATTTAGGTGTCTTAATCTTGAACTCAGATGAGTTGAAGGGATTTGACACAGTTGCCTAGAAATAGGCACCTAATACCATTTGAAGTATGCTGGAGTATCCCTGAAATCTGCATGGGACTAGCAGGAGAGATAAAAGGCCTGCAGAAGGACCTGTGTTTTTCTGTCCCATCAGGTCCCCCAACATTTCAAATGGCAGTAGATACCTCAGCTTAAGGCACACACTGAGTGTCAGAATCTCACCCACCCATGGCTGGTGAGAACAACCGTTGCAGTGACTGCCTTTATATAAAAAAATATATAAAAAGACAGAAACTGTCTAATGTTGGGAAAGAAGGAGTAAAAGACCAAAATCCAGAATACAAGAGAACTGCCAATCTATTGCTGAATCATCTCAGATGATTCCTGAGGGGAGATTTGAGTAATTCCAGCTGGGCTAGCATTGCTGGGAGAAGTTTCTGTGCAGGGATGGCTCAATGTTCCAGTTTAAGGATAGCCATCCAGGAAAGAAAATTTTAATAATAAAGGACTGGACAAGCAAAGGCACAGTGATACCAGCCTTGACATTTGCAAGTCATGGTTCAGGCCCCAGCAGTCATAAGATTTAAGAAACAACATTATAGTTCAGTTGGTCTTATGTATGAGTGTTGTTTGTGTTTAATGTCTTTACTGGACCCAGGATGTTCATCCTTTATTTCTCACCTGCCAGATTAGGAACATGCGTCTTGAGTGAAACAACATCTAATGGCATGCCTCCAGCAAGTGGCACTTTGGGAAAAATGCACCCAAGTGTTCCCTAAAAAAATCAAAACATCAAGATTAACTTGTATTTCACACATTTAATTTCCGTTGCAATTACTTCAATGGCTGTTCCCACATGGTCAAGTCAGGCACAGGCAGGAGTCTTTCCAAGATGTCGCCTCCTAGTTTGCACACATCGGATTTGACTAAAGAGCTGCATATTTTCCAGTGTCAAACCAGGACAGCCTGCACTGCTGTCAGCCATGCTCCTTCTCAGGACGGGGAATCAATAGCTGCTGCTGGCAGACATCTGCCGACTCCTTTCGTATGGGGTTTCACTGCCTTTATCCTTGCACAGCCTGTATTAATTTCTGCCGGGGAAGTGTAGCCTGATATAAAACTTTCCATTCAGATAAGCAGATTTGACAGATTTGTCTACTTATTAATAGACTAAGTTCAGCAGAATTTAAGATGTAAATTTATTCTTGGCCTATTTTCCTTTTTGCACTTTCAGTCTCTGCTTTCTCCCCTGTGCTTTTTCCCTAGCTGTTTACATTTATTCATCTCCTCCAATGCATAGCAACAACATTAAGAATTTTAATCTTTTAATCTCCCGTAATTTACTAGATTACCTTTTAAGTGAGGGAAGGTGGCAATGGGAGGGAGTCTGTGGCCTTTCCTCCCCACCTTGTCCTTGTGGGAGTATTATTAATGGTACCCCAAAGGGAAGAGCCAGGCGTGCCTCCTCTTCTCATCAGCAGGCAGAGCAGAGACAGACCAAGCTATGACAGCAGAAAGAATAAAATCCTGGCATGGGGAAGGGCGAAATAGTAACAATTTTTTTTTTTCTAGAAGCTACTGGCAGCCATTTTGCAGTGAAGGTGGGTCACCATGGCGGACATTTTGTGAGGAGCAATGGCTGTGCCAGTGGCCGTATTGTCCTTGCTGAGGGGAGGAAAATTAATATTGCTAGAGGTGGAGGGTGGCTCTGTCCTGGTTGCCACTGGAGCTTCTCTTCCACTAGGGCCAAGCACTACAAATACACCTGTTTTGTCTAAATTTGGTCATCTTTTTGGGTATGGTGAGAGTGCCAAACACCTGAGAGGTACAGGAATGTACTTCAGCCTGGTGAGTGAGCGGCATGGGCTGCTGCTCTCCTCCAAGGGTAACAAGAGAGAGATGCACCCTGCCAGCCTCTGCTGTTCCCTGACCTCCTGTGCAGGCATCTGGCAATCTCTTCCATGCCAGGGGATCTGAGGGCTGATGGGGGTTGCGGGCTCCTGCAGTCCTCCAGACATGGCAGCTGGATCGTTGCTTTGTCGTGGCAGGGCACAGGGGGTGTGAGGCTTCCTCCTGCCTTTGTCCCCTCGGCTGCATGGGGAGCAAAACAGACTGAGCTCTGCCTTCCCCTCTCGGCAGGACATGTGCTGCTGAACTGATCAGGATGGACCTCGCAGGTCTGAGTCTGAGCCAGTCTAGTTGTTTGTGCTGATTCATGGATCAGAAGGCCATAGGAAGTTGTTATGGACATTCAGTCTTACCTGCTAAGGAGCACTGACTGTAGCACTTCCCACTTTCCTCATTCACTTTTAAATGAGTTGGAATATATGTATTTTTAGGAAATAATAAAACACCCAAGCTCAGTTAAAAAACTAATTACTGTTGGAAAGCGATGGGAAGCTGCTGATGCTGCAAGGCCTGGGCAGGGCATTGGCAGGCCGGCACCAGGACACTCGATCCACCCAAATAGGTGCAGTCCTGGTAGCCAGGAGGATCCTCCCCCCCCAGTCTTCCTGAGCCCGGGAGCAGGATTGAGTCCTGTGGCATGGCCAAGAGGAGGGACTTGGCTTATCTCCCTGACAACTTTTGCCAAATTAAAAAAAAACAACTGAACTTGACTATGGTCTGAAATATTACAAAAAAAGTACTGAGGTGGATTCATCTAGTAGTAATACAGAAAAGTATGTCAGGGAAAAGATGCTCCTAAGTATCTCTTCAAATTCAGGAAGAAGTCTGATCAAATGAAAAATATTCCTTTTAATTGGGAAGTAAAACATCAAGAGATAAAATTGGTATAAAAGGAGCTAGGCTTCTGAAAGCTGGTAATACAGTAATATATCCTAAATGAGTCTCTTCTAAGGAAGAGGAGACTTCAGCATCAATCTTCTCCTAAAGACTGTTTATGCCTATCTATTTTTTTTCCCTCCAGTGGCTCAGACACCTTGCTTCTGTTTTCAGCATGTAATATCCATCTTTAGGCAGCAAAGGCAGTAGGATCTTATTGAGCAAATATGTTATCACAATTCAGAATTACAGAATTTTCCTTTGTTTCCCTTTTTGGTTAGTTGTGTGCTGCTACTGATTTTATTTAGCGTGTTGACTGTTGTAAGAGCTTTTGAGACAAATAAACCTCTTGCTGCAAAATCATCTCAAAATACCTGGAGAAGTGTGTGTTCTCCACTATCATATAAAGTTTGATTGTTTCTATTTTTGTCAGGGGGTTGACAATGTCAGATTTACTTCTATGGATTCCTCCTTAAGATGTAATTTTACATCAGCTTCTACAACCTTTCTTTGAATGTTTTCTGATGCTCTGAGGTGCTCCAGCTCTTTACGTGACACAAAGCCAGACAGGTTCAGTTTATTACAGGACTTGCCCACTTTGCTTAGCCATCTATGGGGCTGAAGCTGAAGATCACAACTTCTCTGATTAAGTGTAGTTTCCATGGTGGTAGCAGCACTGTGATGTAGAAACTGCCACTCTAGTATGCAACTAAAATAATTTTCAAAATGCTTTTTCACACTTCCAAGCTATTTCCTGCAGACTAGTGGAAAACAATGGTTGCATGTAAGGAAGAAGCAATGTATAACTAGTATTTGCTGAAATTCTGCAAGTCAATTCTGCAATTCTGCCACTACTCTGGATGTCAGGGGTACCTGTTCACTTAGTACTACTGTTGTAAGATCTAAGGGTCACCTAAGCTACTCCTCAAAGGTTTTTTTTTACCATCCAGAGTTCTTGAAGAATGCAAATGTTTCCTAATAACCAGAGTATTTTAGCTTCAATGTTCTTTCCTGGCCAAATAATGAGGTCGAAGAAGCTTTGTCCTTAGTGGACAGATTTTTTATGTCTCATTTATTCTTTGAGAAGGATCAACCTAAACCATAAATGTTGTGACTGCCCTTCCTTCACTTGTTTGTAATCACTCTTTAGCTCTTTTGAGGGCTTGAGGTATATTTTTCAAGCCGTGGGAAAAGGGGTTTAATTTCTATCTCTTTATTTCATGCATGTCAGATCATGTGTTGCTGTATTAACTAGCAATACATGTGTATGCACTCATACAAATAATAGCACTTTTAAAAATCTCCCACCCCTCCAGTTTTGTAACCAACCACCGAAAAGCAATACATCTTGAAGGGCTTTTTAAATATTTCTTATCTCTATATTTTTCATTGTGTTCTGTAAAAATGTTACCTTTTTAAAAAATTGCATTGAAAAGAAATGTGACCTTCTCTTTCAGTTCTCAAAACCTTCCTTTTACACATCAAACCTAGGGACCATTATTTTCTTCTACGTGCTACTCAAAAAGGGGAGACCAAGCAAAAGTAAAACTGCT
The DNA here is from genome assembly GCF_000690835.1 of Fulmarus glacialis. NCBI lineage: Eukaryota > Metazoa > Chordata > Aves > Procellariiformes > Procellariidae > Fulmarus > Fulmarus glacialis. The sequence continues at coordinate 80,874 of NW_009223767.1, read as the reverse complement.
CAATTTTGAAAATGTCTCAGGTGTTGCAATCCCTTAACAGTATTTTCCATTTTAAATAAAAATCCTATTTTTTCCCTCTGCAACTTTGCTCTTTAAACATGATCACAGAAATATTTTCTAGACTCTTTTTTTGACACAACCCAAACTATTGGCATAAGAATGCAGTTCTGCGTTTTCTGATTAAGTAATGACAAATCCAATATAATTTTTCTTTCATTTGAATCTTTTGGTCTGCATTAGCTCACATTTGTTCTTATCCTGGGGAAAGTAAAGCATAGTTCTGGAATTCAAATCTTTATCTACCGGAGGAAGGAATTTGCCTTCAGGTGAGTGGAAATGTTATGGTGGCTCATGGCTCTCATTTTTACTTTACGATCCTTGACAAAATTCAAATCAACCAAAGCAAAAGAAAGTTTTTATTCTTGACTGAGCATTTTAACTTAAGCAAAATGGGAACAAAAGATAAATTTAAGTACCATTTACAGACTGACAAAGAAATTTCTTTTCCATGCAATAACTATAGGTCTCCCTCAGAAACTGGGAAGTCCCTTAACAGAAGGGGATCCCCTTGTCTCAGGGGAACAGACTGATGCCCCTGACACTGGAAGGGAGTTTCCTAAACAAGCTACTCTGGGCTGAGGTGTGGGAAGAGGTGAAAGAAAGAGTGAAACTGAGTCTGGCTCTCAGCTACTTTTGGGGACTTTCTTCTCACAGGGAAATGATTCAAAGGGAAAAGCACTGTACCTCCACCTCAGACTCTGTCTCTGAATTATTACTTCTTTTGAGCAAAAATTTTAATATTTTCAAATGAAATTTGACCTTAGGCCAGGACACTAAAAACAGTATTCATTTATTGTAAATAATTAAAAAAAATATTGCTTGGTCTGCTCAGTCTCTTTTTTGTTTGTTTGTTGAGTTTCTTATTTTCTCCCTTCCTCCTGACAATTTGGAGGAACCTGCTTTTTTATCATTCTAAGGTATTTTTTTCCGCAAGTGGCAAACATTAAAGTTTAAAAACTCACCATGGTCCTTAGTCTTGCGAATAAACAACTGAAATAGCCTGACTATGAAGTCGTGGTGTCCTCATTATCAACTGAACTGAACTATGATGTGGCAACTTTGTACACAGACAGACACTGAAAACAGACATGCTTTTGTAAAGAGAATGGAAAGATTTTGGTTCATTTGTCAGTTTAACTGAAAGCATAATGAAGGCATCAGGACAAGGAATTTGAAGTGTCAAGACTAAGAAGAAAAGAAGAAATGGACTCTACAGTGTGCCATGGACACCAAACCCACAATGTTCATAACGCCTAGCTCAAAGATCCTACCTAAAAACCAATCTGTAAAATGGGAGAGGTCATTTTCAGGGAAAATAAGTTTTTATATGAAAAAACCAAAACAATAACAAAAAACCCACAACGGTGGTTCGTTAATTGCATGTGCGGGGCACACACTGGAGAAAATAAATAGATCCTGTCACATCTGAAATTGAAAAAGGGAGGAGATGGTGGTGGGATAGAAGAGACAAAGTAATACATAAGACATGACATGAAAGCCAAAGTCAGATAAAGTGAAAGACCAAAATAAGAAACAACAGTGACACAAAGTCATAGACAATCTTAACAAGCTAATGTCAGGACACAGGATCATGGATGTTTTCAAGCTGTCTGCAATTTTTTTCAACAAATTGGCTTTAAAGATTTGATAGCATTTCCCACAGGAAGGTCTGCAGCCCTATTAAGATGTATTGTATTGGCTAGCCACAGGTTCCAAGTCCCACTATAATGTCGTTTCAGTTCAGAGTAAAGGATTTCTTCTATTAGAAATTATCGCTAATAACAAGATGCCTGTCAGTTGACCTTTCTCAGCAAAAATATCACTGGTAAAATCTTTCTAAAAATCTGACATATGTCTCAAATATATCATTTGAATCTTCATTTTGGGGCCAAAATCTTGTCTTCAGCTACATGTTTGTAATTCGCATTAACATCAGTGGAAGCTTAGCTCAAATCCAAGGGCAAAATTTGTCCTCTATTCCTCAAAAGGGTCTGAAGTTGTATGTGAAAGTTTAGGTTTCTATAGATCTCAGAATCATAGAGATATTAGTTGGAAATGACTCCTGGAAGTCTCTAGTCCAATTTTTGATTTGGGGAAGGAGTATTGCCAACACTGGATCAGATCATACATTGGCTTTGTCTAAATAAGTCTTGAAAACTTCCAAGGATGGAGGCTGCACAAACTTTTTCAGTGTTGCCCTACTAGTGAAGAAAAGCTCTCTTCTCTTCTCTTCTCTTCTCTCCTCTTCTCTTCTCTTCTCTTCTCTTCTCTTCTCTTCTCTTCTCTTCTCTTCTCTTCTCTTCTCTTCCCTTCCCTTCCCTTCCCTTCCCTTCCCTTCCCTTCCCTTCCCTTCCCTTCCCTTCCCTCCTCTCCTCTCCTCTTTTTTTTTTTTTTTCTTTGTGATTGGTAATGACTACAGGGAAATGGGATGCAGAATATCTGGCCCTAAATAGATGACATATTTGGTTCCTGACCCAACAAAACAAATTACCATTGACTTAACCTTGAGCAGATGTTTCTGCATATTGAAATGGATGAAAATTACGTAATAGAATTTCAGGTATGTGTTCTGACATCCAGGACAGTTAAGTGGTTGTCTGACATTTAGTAGAGTTAAGAAAGAGCTTAAAATGTAACTACTTATTTACATAGTGTAGTAGAGTAATTTTCCTTTGCTAGTACTATAAACAAGGGTTTATTTTGGAAACCACAAGTTTTAACTGAACTGGGCTGTTGACGTTGTGAAAGCCAATGAAAATGTAAGAAAGACACAATGCTTTAAAATCTGCTCTGTAAAGCATTTGAAAGGCTTGATTTGTAGTTTTAACATAGACCTCAAAGGTGTAACTCTCTTTGAGAGAAAAGATCTGAATTTAAGTGTCAACATGCAATTGTTTATAGGTGCACTAGGAATGGGATTTAGCTGCCTGAGCATAGATGCTCTGTGCCACTTGTGATGCCCTAGGTTATCCAAGGCATCTGCAAAGGGCTGCACATTACAAAGAAGGGGGAAGATGTGAGCCCTCCTGGAGAGGCTGCTGGTGGCTGGATAGGGTTCCCTCAGACACCTCAGATGGCAGCAGACACCTGTGCTGACATCTGAATCAGAGCCTCTCTATCTTATTAATCTACTGGAAGGAACCTACAGGGTGACTCAGCTCAGTCTAAAGCAAAGATCAGGTGTCCATAGGTAAGTGTCTACGGGTACAACAGCTGTCTTAACTCCCGCTGTAGTCAATGGAGCTTTTAGGGATCGAATTCAGTTGTAGGCACATAGCTGCCTAGTGCCTTTGAGATGCCCAAGGCATGCCTGAGCTGTCTGCATGGGGTTGGAAGATATGGCAAAGAATTTATAGGATACCCATATCCTTCTGATCTGGCAGATGGAGACCAGGTGGAATATCTAAAGGCATCTAATATAAGCAGAAGCCTGCTGATTTTGGCAAGGTGTGGGAAGTGAGGAGGAAGATGTGGGTGTTAGACAGACGTGCTGAAATCTTGTCGGTAGCCAGCTTTTGTCACTGTCTCTATATCATAGAAACAGTTGACAGCACATATTGACACTTTCCAGTGTAAAAATTGTCTCAGTGTCAGTGTTTCCCAACAGTTTAAGGTGTTGACACCCTAAATGATGGATCTCAAAGAGAGAGAGAGAAAAAAAAGAGGATGCTGTGAAGGAAGGGGCAGACAAAGTTTATAAGGGAATGAGAATTTGTGGGCATAGTCTCTGGCACATAGGGAAATGGAAAATACTCAGACCAGAATGAACGCTGGATGACAGAGGACAGGGACAGGTCTGTGAAGGTGGCCATCTGAGCCCCAAGGCTCTGGGTGACAACAGGATAGATGATATGCAAGGACCCTGTGGAAATGACATACAGCAGATGGCAGGGATAGAGGTTGGAGGGGAGGGATCTGCAGAGGCCATACTTCTAATAATAAGCATGACCACGCCCTGTTCGCTGGCCCCAAATTCAGTCGGCACATTTTGGACACAGCCTTGCTGTTAAACAATCTCTGCCTCGAAACAAGAAAAAATATATCCGAGATTCCTACTGGGAATGTTTCTGGCCAGGGCTAATGCCTGTGTCCAGGCAGCACTCGAGCAATGCTATCTGACCAGTGACAACACCGAGAGGGACTATTTTAAAGACAGCTGTGTGCCAGGGCCCAGATTTCTGTCCTAGCTTTATTTGATTTAGTAATCGATGTTCGTAGTATCCATTCCCAACAGCTTTTCCCAATGGCCACTTTGGGTGCAGCCCTGTTTTGGGTGCCGAGTGAGTCTAGCTACGTAGATATGAGCCACTCTGTGCTGGATGCCCTCGAGGCTGCAGAACATCCTTTTCCTACTTTATTTGCTAATATAACAGTCTTCCCAAAATGGGCAGAAGGAGAGGAAAGAGGACTGGGACATGTTGATAAAGAGCAAATTTGGGGATAGGAAATCCCCTGGTCCCTGAGAAAATGATGGAAAACATAAGGGACAATGATACTTTGATTTTGGGAGGGATGGGAAGGCAGATGTAGGAAATGCCTCCTCAACATCATGGGGATGTGGAAACACGGGAACCTGTGTCTAAAGCATCTGAGTGTGATCCTCAGATCACACATCACCTTCCTACTCACTTATGCTTGAACCACAATGTTAATTCCTGCCTGAAGCACTGGCTAGTTTTTAGGTCTTTGTAGGACTCTGAAGAGCCCTGAATAGAGTGAAAGTCAGAACTGCAGTGTCTGAAAATGGCAACAATAAACACCATTATGACCTACCTGTACACTTCAAAGAGAGGATACCAAACTATCCCTTAGAATGTTTGGATTTCATACAAAGAAGCCAAAAAGTTAACTGTCCCGGACACTCCTTCACTGTTTTTGATAAAATTGATCTGTGCAGGAAAACAGTTGGACACTTTCCTTCTGCAATGAACCCAGCTGGGTCAGATAAGGGATTTACAGCCTCTCATCTGATTGAACTTTGTCTTGTTTTTTCCTAAAGAAGACAGATTCCCTGTTTAAGCAGCAACCCAGGAGATGATTGGGACATTTATAAGGGTGTATCATTTGTAAAAGCAAAGCCAAATTTTCTCTTCTTGCCTTAAGTGATCTGGGTACATAAAATAGATACATAGATTGTGTGTGGTATGACTTTTTCTCCAGCTAGCTTGGAAGATTCTTGCCTGAAGAAAGGTTTAAGCATCTGAAAGTTTCTCCATTTTTACGTCAGTTAATTGAATGGAAAATACAATCTCCCCCCACCATTCTCACCTCCCTTTTTCTCACTAATAAATAACGTCTGGAATAATGATTTAAAGAAAAAAAAACCACAACAATGCATTTTATCTTTTCTCTAGTTCAGAATTAATGTGTGTCCACATAATGTGCCATAATTTCCTCTGGAGTTGTACTTTAGTTCTTGGTACCCTTGTTCTCCTCTTACGTACCGAGTTTTCGGTTAGATTACAAACTTACAGTAAAACTAGTTTTCCCAGTCTCGGCCAAAGGGCTGCTTACCGGTTATCACATAATAACTGTGTTTTTCAGAGACCAAGCAAGGAGCATTACCAAAAGGAGAAAGCGGATGGCACCCTGACTACTGCTCCTAAAAATCATGTAATAGTTGAAGGGATTACTAGACTAATGAAGAGGTTCTTGGACTTAGTTCTATAATCTGAAGAGAAATATTTGAATTTCAGAAGATCCGTATGTTTTGAAAAAAAAAAACAGATCCAAATGAAGTGATTCAGTACCTCACATTTTCCAGAACTTTCGATTTAATGGAAATGTCAGTATTGTGTCTGAATCAGAATATCAAAAGGTGGGGGGAGGATTTGACCACAATCGAATTTCCAAGTATCTTAACTATATACTCATGAAGCTCACTTTTCTCCCCTGAAGCGTTCTCTTATGAAGATCAATAATAGTTTTTTTCCAGGCCTTTATGTATCCACAAATATTTGCTTCATTCCTGCAGCAAAACTAAAGCTCTGCAAGCATTTCATGTGAAAGCTTATTGCTATAGTAAGCATCCTGTAGTTGTACAAACTGTAGCCCGAGCAATAAATTCACATCCTATCTTTTACAATGAACAAAGAGTTGACATTGCATTGCCTGTGTGCTCAGCACTCCCGGTATCAAACACAACTCAAGCCCCTACACTGACATTTTGCTTCACTGACTTCAGAGGGCATTCAAGCAGGCCTTGGAAAAATGTTCTAATTTCACTAGTTGCCTTCTCACTATTTATACACATTCTTATTAGCTTTTTTTAATGCATAAGAACCTTGAAGACTAGCTAAGTAGATCAGATCACTAATTCCTGTGAGCTAAGAAAATTACTTATTTTCTCCTATATCTTCTAATTTGAGCTCCTTGTGGCCTACATAAAATTTTTGCCTGCATTTTTTTATAGTCAAGAAGGTCAGGAATAACTATAGCCAATAAACAAAGAAGCAAACAATAATGCAACAATAATAGTTAGAAAGATTAATGCTAGTGCCTGAATGCTCAGTGCTCCCGGGAAAATTAATTTTCCTGAAAAAATTAATTATTCCTTTGCCTAGGTCTAATGCAAGTTGAGTAAGTGTTATGCTAAATGACCTTGAAGGTTACAGAGGTTGATGCAGCTCTCGGCTAAATTTCTGGGTCTCTCAGCCTTTGAGCAGATCACACATGCCCTGAAGTCTTCCTGAGTAGAGGTTCTTGCTGTTGCAGTTCCTAAGATCTTCACAGCCCTTTGGATGCTGATAGTCTCCTCTGCTCCCCATGGATTCATTCTTCCCCAGAAGGTAGATTTCTCTCATCTGAAGCTGGATGACTACCACATAGCTCTGCCTATATCTGAGCAACTCTCCTTGGATCCTCTTTACAGACATGAAGAAGTGGGTGCTTTTAGCATGCTGTTCATCTGACCCGCTTTAGGAGGAGCTAAATCACCAAGTGCATTGCCCAGATCTCCCCTGCTTGCAAAGAGGGCCTACGGCGTCTGCCTCAGCCATAGATACCTGCGTTGAGCCAGGTGAATTTTGCCACGATGTAGGACCAGAAGAGTGGGCAGCAGAGTGCTCCCGGGCTGTACAGAGCCAGGCCATGCTGTCAGTGGATTCATTCTGCAAAGAGAACAGAGGTCCAACTGCTACACAGTCTGCCCAGTGCTGCAGCATGTGTGAACTTAATGGTTCAGAGATCAGTTTGAACAACTCTTCGCTGTGGTGTCTGGTTTGGCCCAATATACATGCATTTGGGAACACTATTACTATGTACAAGCACTTTGGCCCAAACTTCCTGGTATTTACTGTTTTCCTTTTGTTTTCCCAAAGGTTTCATTCTTTAATGTCCTGCTGCGTAAATGACTGAACTTTCATTTTGAGAAAAAGTACAGTCTTCTGACATGGGGAAATATTTGAAAATTCAGTTCCACAGAGCAGCAGTCAAGTTAGAAAACGAACAAAAAACCAAACAAACCACACAACAACAAAACCCCCTGATATTATTTCAAATAATAAATAAAATAATTCTTAATTTCAGGGGGAGCTAGATCATGATACTGCTTCTCCCTCAGCAGTCTTGGTTTTGACTAGTGATATGTTGCTCTTTTGATCTTTTTTTTCTCTAGCAATTACAGGAACAAAAAAAAAAAAAAAAAAAGCCACTCTTCCTTCTGCAGCTGACCACAAATCCTGATGTAGCATTCCCTTCCAAGGTGAAGTTCAGCAATTCTTCTCTCTGTGATTTTCCTTGCACGGAGCCAAAGTTTCCCAGAGATGGACCTGGCTGGGCTGCACTTTCCTGCACTGCTTTTCTCCATGTTTTTTCCCTATTTAGCCCCGCTGCCCTGCTGTACTCTGATGGCCCCAAGAGATGTTTCTGGCAGTTGCAGGAGGTTTGGTGCTCTGCAGTGTGCAGAAAAAGACCATCTGCTTTCTGAAGCTTTGGTCACCTAAGCAATGGTAAGCATCCGTCCCTCCTGGCTAATCTCAAAAGGCAAGCGTGGGAGCTGGAATGGGTGGGGGATGCTGCTTTTGCCAGTGCTAGGTACTGAATGTGTGATCAGCCACCAGGACATATGGTAATTACTTCCTGCAACTCATAATATCTTACATCAATCTTTACTCAGCTAGAATCACTGATTCTTTTAACCCTTTCCATCAAGGGAAATAAAGGAGAAGATCACTTAGCAGCTGCTCTGTTTAATCTCTATTCAAATGTTGATTATAACTGAGAAAGTTTGCCTTGTCAAAATGCTTTTGAGCATGGAAGTATCTGCTGTCAATATTTTCCTGGCAGCATCTGAGCCTCACCCTACCTAGGCTGGGGATTTCAGACCTCTGTCATGGTCGTGTGAATAAAGGGAGCACCAGTTGGCAGAAGAACTTCTAAGCTTTCTTTTTTTTTAACTTGAATAGTATTACTCTTTTGCTTGCTTCCTTCTTTCCTTCCTTGTTTCCTTCCTTTCTTCCTTTCTTTCTTCCACATAGACAAACCTGTGATGTATATTGTTGAACAATATATCTTACAAAGCAGAAATCTACCTGTTTTAAACAAGCAGCCTGACAGTTCATAATTTCACACAGGTATCATGTCTCTCCCTTCTGTCACGTCCCAAATGTTGATTTGAAAAGGACAAAAAAACTCTCAATTAGAAACAGTGCCATGCCCTTTGGGTATGATCCCCTAATTAAAGTTTGCTCTGATTACATTGTTCTGCATATTTTATGACTGGATCTGATGCTGATAGGCTTGGGATAGGGTGGAGTTTCTGATGAACAGGGCAAAACTGAAATTATTTCCTTCTTGCATTTACAATTTAAATAAATCTCAGCAGACTTAATTGCTTGTGGTACAAATACTTTGTTTCTAAGTCGCAACTGGATTCATCCAGACTGATTCCCTTCTCAGTTGCACACTTTCTCCAGTAAATGAGTCTCTATTAAAAATTTTTTTTTGCAAAACTCATTATTTGTACCAATGAAATGAGAAAAATTTTCTCCAGTAAATGAGTCTCTATTAAAAAATTTTTTTTGCAAAACTCGTTATTTGTACCAACGAAATGAGAAAAACAGCCCTTTTCTTTAATATTTTTTTAACTTTCCATCGTTGGAAACTTTGAAACTTTTCTTCACACATTTTAGCGTTGTCTCACTTGTTACATGGAAGCCTATACAGAGCTTGGAGGGTTCCCATCTGAGCTCTTCTAACTGATGGTTTAGCAGAGGGAAAAAGACAGGGTAATGAAACAAATGTCCTATTAGTGACTAGCCTAAGTCAGCAGCTTCAATAAACAGTTTAATCTCATTGGTAAAAGAAATAGTGGTGCTGTTGTAATATGAATAATTGATAGGTGCTTTAGTGCACATCAGAGAACGTTAACTGGAAGAACATTAATGGAAAGAGAACCAGGTTGTGAGCATTATGAGCCAACTGGAGGCAAAAATAACAGCAAAGATGAAAGAGCTATAGTTTTTTCAGGAGTAACTGTGCCCCAACAAATAATTCCATTATTTTCAGGTAGGTACTGAATTTTTTAACATGTCTTCCCAGTGTCTGTAGTCATGGCCCTTCTTTCCAGCCTGTCTGGCTCACTCCAGGCTGCTGTCAGGCAGAGAGAGGTTCCCCTTCCCTCTGCATCTGCGCTGGATGGAGAGGTGACTAGCCTCAGGCCACTCCCAGCTGTTCCTAACCAGCAAAGTTACTTCACCTTCCTACCAAACAGCTCAGCAGCTTGTGACCATACTCATTAGCCTGATTGAGACAAAACAAACCAAATTTGCTGAAATAATTTGGGTGCTGTTGATAGAAATGACACTCTTGCTTGCTGCTGAGCAGGAACTGAACAGAAAAATGATAATCATCAGGAAAAGGTCAAGGATGAACATCTGAGGATGGGCTGGAATTGATGACTTCAGCCAGGGTAGTGGTGAGAAGCAATGAGCTGGCTGTTTGCTTTGCAAATTGCAACTTGGATCACATTTTAAACTGCAGTTGGGAGGGAGTCTGTAGGTGCCCCTTTACAGACCCTCTCTGCTGTCCGTTCTCTCCTCTACTTCTCTCAGCTTCCCTGTGTACCTCAACACACACCTACAACTATTAATGTCAGGAATTTCTCCTCTGAGGCTCTCTTTTGGAACAGCCCTCCTCTGTCTCTGCCTTATTGACTAACACTTGCTCATCGAACATCCACTGAGAACAAGTATCTGTTTTCCCTTGTCTAAACCACCTAATTGTTTCCTTCCTCTCAGCGATGATTTATCTCCATATTTAATTAATTAAATGTTTGGCCTTTTGAGATACAGTTCTTCTTTAGGACGCCACATAACATGAAGCTTTGTAGTAGGCTTACAGTTGGAAAAAACAGACAGATGGTAAAAAGCTTTAATTTATGATTCTGCAGAATTCCAGACACATTTCTGTGGAGCAAGTGCACACTTTTCCACCTGTAGAAACTGGTGAAGAAGAGAACATAAAACGGAAATGTTTTCTGGCATTGCACATGTTTCGTCTCACCAGATGTAGACACCAACATTTATGACAGAGGCAGTCACCCTGGGCTCCCTCTGTATTGAGACATTTTTAGAGCAATATCCATGCCATTCTAAAGTAAAACAAGTCAGATTAATTGTTTTCTAAAAGTGTTTTTTTTATTTCTTCGATTTGACTATAAGAAGAGACCATGCTGATTACTCCAATTTGCACATCCACGCTGTAGACCTCTAGCCTTCGTGTCCTACCCGTTGTACCTTCTGAAACAAGTGCACAGCCTGCACTATCTCAGCCTGCACTATCTTAGCGTGCACTATCTTACTTTTCAGAGAAAACGTCATTATGGGGAATAGAAAGAAACACAAGGAGAAGAAAGGAACATCTCTTCTAAGGAGCTATTAAAATGAAAGCCGAGAAGCATCTAGGAGACTCACGGATTAGACATGCTGAACTAAGTATAAGGGCAGTGACATCTTCACTGTATAAGCTTTGTTTGCATAGCACAGCAAGAGTAGTATCTGCCTGAGTCCCACAGGGGATGCATTCTGGACTGTGAATTTTGGCTCCTGGCTTTCATTTCTGAGAGATAATGAGGAAGAGAAGATGCAAAGAGGTTTCATAAAAAGAGGCTAGAAGCCCATGTGGCCTGATTCATATTTTTAATACAGGGCATGCATGCTATTGTAGAACTCCTGATTAATTACATGTTTTCATCTAACTAGCAACAAAAGCTTCATGCTGGGGTGAAAAATAGGATGAACAATCTTATCAGTAAAGCTGTGGACAAATTTAGTACATGAAGTTAAAGTCAAACCTGCAATCCATCGAGTTCAGTGGAAAAAACCCTCAAAGACTTTAGTAGGCCCCTAGTCTTTTCACCCTCTGCTTAATTATGTTAGCCTCTGCTTAATTATGTCCTGGTAGTATTATAATGCTTAGAAACTTCTTCATCCTCCAGATAAGTCTGCCAATATTGGATTCTGCTTTTTTATATCTTCCTCCAATACAACTCTGAATCAGGGCATAAAAGCTGCAGCCACAGATTTTCCTGGAGGATTTGACAGAACACTGCAAAAGAGCACTTGATTTTGTCTTTATTGCACCACACATGAGTGCCTCCATCTCGTTAATGTAGGAAATGTGTTATCTGAGGGAGAGGAGCTTGGAAGCTTGGAACGACAGTGGTGTGGTTTAGAGCCTCTGTTTTTTCATTTTATCTATTAGATGGCATGGCAAATTAAATGTCTCATCATGATGAAATAGCAGCTTTTTCAAATGTGTCCATTTGGCAAGAAAACAGTGTATTTTTGTCAGTGCACTAGCCTCAGTCCCACAAGGGGACCGACTGTCTTCCAAGCTGCGATGAAGGAAATGACAAGCTGGGTTAGTTGTTGCTGGGCTCTTCTTTCTGTGCTGAAAGCATTTGCTTGTTTGCCTTCACAGGGGATCCTTCCCTGAAAACTTTTTCATCTAGAAGCCTACTTCACTGACAGAAATGTTAGCTGTGGCAAGGAGGCTTAGGAGCATCTGCGTTGCTTCCTGCCCCTTCTGCAAAACTGCTCTTGTCTGAGTCTGTGCTTTCCTCTCCTCATGCCCTTATTCTCTTTGCAGCTTCCATCACAGTTGAGCGTACTGCAACTGCTGATCAATGATTTTCTAACACTGTTACTAATTGCTAATGCCCATGCCAATACTTCAGTACCTTATAAACTCTTCAGTCTGATAACTTGCAAAATCCCAGAGTGAACTTCTAATTCCACATCCCTATAATCCCTTGATCTATTTCTTTCCTCTGAAATCACATTTTTCACTCCCATGTATTAGTTTGCCCTTAAACCAGGAGATCTTTACAAGGCCCATCCACTGAAGAAGTAGGATGTGAAAATGCAGGAGGGGCCTGCTGTCCTCTGGGATCTGAATATGTTGCCCATGCAGCATGATCAACCCCTACCCTTCTGCTGACCAGGAGGCAAAGTCATAGTAAAGCATAGTTGAGCTACTGCAAAGCTGTATGAGGAATATGTTGGGAATGGACTGGGTAGATGTGGCAGAAGGTGGAGGAATCATGAGCCCTAGGGCAGCTAAAGCCAGTGACGTAGTGTGATAAGAACACAAATATTTCAGGCTGATGTGCAGTTTGATACAATCCTTGCATAGCTACTGTGACAGGCTGCGCACCACAGCCTATCTCTAGTCTAGGGATGACTTTATCTCTTTGTTGTGGTTTAACCCAGCAGGCAGCCAAATACCACGCAGCCACTCGCTCACTCCCCCCTCCTGCAGTGGGGAGAGAATTGGAAGGGTAAGAGTGAGAAAAACTCGTGGGTTGAGATAAAGACAGTTTAATAGAACAGAAAAAGAAAAATAATAATAATAATAATAATAATGATGATGATGATAATGATAGAATATACAAAATGAGTGATGCACAATGCAATTGCTCACCACCCGCGCTGACCGATAACCAAGTAGCGATTGGTACTTCCTGGATCATGCCTACCATTCATATACTGAGCATGACGTCACATGGTATGGAATACCCCGTTGGCCAGCTGGGCCAGCTGTCCTGGCTGTGCTCCCTCCCAGCTTCTGCTTGGCAGCATGGAAGCTGTCCTTGACAGGGTACTTAGCAACAACTGAAAACATCAGTGTGTTATCAACATTCTTCTCATACTGAATCCAAAACACAGCACTAGGAAGAAATTTAACTCTATCCCAGCCGAAACCAGGACACTCTGTCAATGTCATAAGTTCTCCCAGTCAGGGAAATCTTTTTTCAGGGAAATCTTTTTCCTGAGGGGTCTAAGCTGAGGAACTGAGATCAAAGTCATTACTTTGTCCTTTACTCTCTCTTCCCCACTCTAAACATTAGAGTACTTTTCAACATCACCTGTGTTATATCTTGGCTGGACAAGAGCAACAGCCTGTGCCTGAGCCCCTGTAGCCCCTAAGAAGCCCGATCTAGATCAGGATCATGCAGCAGCAGTGAGCAAAACCACAAGTGTAACAGACCTGCTTTCAACTAGCCGCTCTGTCCCACAGGGACTAGTATATCAAATTCGAACATCTTGCTCTTTATCACTGAGATAACTAGGACATGCCTGCCCTGTGGATGTAAAGAAACTTGAACCAACTCTGCAGCTAACTCTGCAGATAGAAATGCTATGTGTCAACTGAATGCTTAGATCTTCAACAGCTTTGGCACCTCTGCACTTTGTTCCAAACCATGGTGTAAATGAGCTCTTAACGAGAGGGAAAGAAAGATATTTAAAAGACTGAAAAGGAATCTTAGCAGAGTTTTTCAACCCTGCTTCTCTGACACAGGGGCTTCAGCACCCCTGGAAGCTCTCAGGGATTGGTGTAATAGACATAATAGAGATCCAATACATAGAGATCCAGTAGACATAATAAAGATCCAATACAATTCTTAGCTCTGACTAGCTTCAGGGACAGATGCAGGTTTCTTTTGACATGTCATTCACAAAAGCAAAACATAACCGTTCTGTAACAACAGCAACACAAGCTCACATTTCCTCCCACCTCAGGAAAGGAGAGCAATGCACTCGGGCTCCAAGTGGTCAGATCTTTCTGATGATTCTGACCATTCTGAAGGTGGAAATCTCTAACTGCAACAACAGGAATGGGCTTAAACAAGATGTCACACAGAAAGGAACCATGAAAAGACCAGAAAGGACGGTCAAGGTGAGGTTTGAGCTTTGGTAAAGGGAGAAGTGAAATCTTCTAACGTGCCCCTTTTCTTCCCAAAGTATACTTTTCCCTCTTTAAAGTGCATCAGAAGATTATCTGGTAGAAAAACAGTCCCAAGAATAAATGACATCCTTATCCATAACATCCTTGTACGACGTTACGTTCATCTACACATAGTCTTTCTGTCCTATCTACATAGAGTATCTAAATACAAGGTGCTAACAAAGGTGTGGTTTTTTCAGGCTTTATGAAAAAAGGGCCCAGAAAAGCTGCATGGAACAATGGAGGGTTTTTATTGCTCCTTGTTGCATTTTTTATGTTCTCCTGCATAGATCCACTCCTCGCTTCCCTCTCATGATATAGAAGGTAACAAATTCAGGTGAGAAGGATGGGTGGTGGAAATAGGTAAAAAGTACCATTAGGTGAAAAGTTACCTGCATCTTGAGATACTTAGATAGGCAAGGATATAGCTAGAAGGGGTATACATACTGACTACTTAGTACCTACTTTTTGCATTATAAAGTGCTGAATTCTGTTTTCCGGCTTATCCATTTAGAATCAGGATGTTGGATGGATATAATTGAGAGCAGAGGTTGGACTGATCCCATTCTTTATAAGAAACACACATTGTTTTGCCATGCTAACACCCAAAGTCATTAGACCTGGTTTCACTTGTACGAGCTTGCCAAAGCAACTTTTGTTGGTTGCTTTTCCTTAGATAACATCCAGTTTCATTTGATATGTATCTAATTCATGTCTATAAATTTAGCTGAATTCCATCCTACAAAACATTTGCTAAGATTTTAATTTAGATGAATTTGTTTCAACAGAATTGCTAATTATCAGCTTGCGTGGAAGCTGATACTTCATTTTGTCCACAGGCAAGGAGAGACGGTCCATCAGTTGGATATATTTATACTAGATGTGAGAAAACACTTGAAAACATGTTTTATAATATGATATTTTACTAAGAACAGGACAGTCTGGCTATTTAAACCAGGCTATCTCTGTTTTCTATTACTCAATTAGATTATATGCAGTCTTTATTAGAACAGTCCTATAAAATTTACAAAAAATGTCATTTTTTAAAAAGGACATAAATCTTCAGAGGCTACAAAAACTTGGTGAATGGAGTTAAACATTCAGGTTGTTTTTACCAAAGGAAATGAAAGTCCTTGCTTTTCTGTCCTTTAAGAGGGTAGTAAAGTGCTTGGGGGCATTGACGCATGTGAAGTTTTTACCAGTTTATAATACACTTCCTTATTTATTGTGATGCCAACTTTTTAATTTTGGAAGAAGTATAATCTTTTATGATACTATTGACCATCATTTTTTAAAATGTGGCCTTATAAATCCTGGTGAAGGTTTTATATAAATCTATTTAGAAATTTTAATGACATTAAAGCTTCAGTGGTGAAAGAAGCATTCAGTGCATTTAATATTACTGAACACAAGGATGCAACTATTAATCCACTCTCTTGAGCTGTCTTCTTAGCACTTTTTTGAAAGAGGGAGAATAAAGTTATTTCTTTAACAAGATAATATTTGCAGCCAGAATGAATCACAGTTACAGTCATGTGTGATGACTCCAGCAACCCTCCTCTTCCTCCCAATGCTGTTATCTTTCAACTTACCTTGACTCACAGGCTGCTTGCCACAGAGTCATCTGCATTTCAGAGTTAAATATCTTATACCAATTTAAAAACATTCCCAATTTGCATTATGAATGTGGTGATATTAAAACTCCAATTGGATATATATCCATCCCAGAGACATCTGTACTGGGCACTGACTTTACTGAAATGTTAGTCCAACAGTGTATTAATTGTTCTGACTTCATCTTGTTAAGGTTCTTAATTACTGGACAACAATTTCTACTTGTAAGGAAGCAAAATAACTTATGTTATGAAATGGACTGAAAGCTAGAAAAAGTGTCCAAAAGTATTTGACTAGTTAGTTAAAAAGTTGGAATTTTTGAATGACATGAAAAATAACTTTTTAAGAAGACGAGTTTGTTTGTTATTTTTAAATAAAAGCACTACGACAAGCAATGGCTCCCTTGATCACTGCTTTTGTCATTCCAAAAGGCACTAGAAAAATTTCCCCCCAGCTTTGGCAGAGGGGCCATGGGCACCATGACATGGTCTGACATCTTTGCCCCTACGAATCTGCCCCGAGAAGTCCTAAAAATGTAGCCTGTTTTTTTTAACCAGAAGCCTATGGGATCACCTGTGATCTTCATGGGATTAACCAACACCTTGGCATTTTTTAGTAATTATGCCATTTATTTGGTATTTTATATAAAATCCTGTTTTGCATTTTTCAAAGTGTTGCTCAAAAAA
The DNA here is from genome assembly GCF_000690835.1 of Fulmarus glacialis. Lineage (NCBI taxonomy): Eukaryota > Metazoa > Chordata > Aves > Procellariiformes > Procellariidae > Fulmarus > Fulmarus glacialis. The sequence goes on along the minus strand of NW_009223767.1, from coordinate 64,285 downwards.
AAAAAAAGAAGGCTTTTTGATTTCTGATGATGGCTAAGCCTTGTAGCTCAGGAGTCACTAAGCAAGACTTCTTGTGGTAAAATACTCATAGTCCAACTAAATGGGTAATTTTTTCTTGAGCATTCTTCCAGCACAGATCTTTGTGAGCTCTAATTAATAAGTAAACAGCATGTTCTTCCTACTCCTCCCAGGCCTTCTGGTAAAAGGAATGCAGCGGAAGGTAGTTTTTCTAGTCTAAAACTTATGTTGCCACGTTAACTATGTTTAAGCACTGAAATGTTGATTGAAGAGAGTTTTGAGTTAAAGAGCAAGAAGTATATAACGGTATGTTAAAGGAAAGACAGGTTTAATGAGCACATTTCAAATGTGACTTTCTACTGTGGAAGCGTTACAAAGTATTTAAATAATGAGACGGGAGCAAGAATTACAAGTTTATTTTCCCACTTTCTTCCTATATCCCAAGGCAATACAGATGTCACATCTCCGCTGTTTCCCTGCTCCCTAAAAATTACATTCATTAAAAGGCAAATGTCTACTTAATATTTATACAAAGAAAGACATTGACGGGTAACATCTCATCTGAAATGCTTTCTCGTTAGAGAAATTGCATTAGGAACATAATGCCTTGCAAGTCTATCTAGGCCAGAAGTCTAATCAAATTAACACCACTTCAGTGCTAATGAGGACTGGTAGTAATTCATCTTAATTAGCCATTCTGAATAAATATATTTTTAGCATCATGCCATTTAGGTAGCTCAGATCTATGATCCCTTCCAACTTCTCATGACCTTAGCAATGAAGTTACAGAAGCAGAAGGAGCGTCAGCAGAAGAAGAAGTTTTGATGCTCCCCTTACACTCCTAACAAAAACGAGGTCATGTCCTTGGTGAATGTTTTCCCAATATAAAATGCAGATGATCACAGTAATATGTTACTATATTTGAAACATTGTATGGGACTTGCAGATTGGGGCCTGCACGGTCCCAGTGGGACTTCTCTTATAGCTGCTGGGAGCTGCCAATCTGAATGCACAACAGCTGTAACAAGAGAGATGGACTGGGAGTGTGCACAGGGACCGGACTAACCTACTAGTCTCTTACTCATTTTGGATTTACTTTCGGAACGGGGAAGTTCACTGTATGTTATAATGCTGTTAATGTACACCTTCTATAAAAATAAATGATTTGCATATGTGTGCGGACATTTGGTTTACATTAAGAGTGCCCAAGGTGGCTCCAGACTATGGTTGTTAGAAGAATGTTTGAAAATTCATCATATTTTAGTCTTAGTGACAGTTTGCTTTTGCTTGATTATATCAATTATGTTTGGATTTTTTCCCTAACTTTCTAAATGACAAGATAGACTCTCAGATCTTTTAGAATAAAGGATGTAACATGCAGGTTCATCACAATCAATTACAGGTACGTTTCAGTTTACTTAACACCTGTGAATTCTGTTTTAGCCGCAGAATTCAGTCCATACAATTAAGATGAAATGAGGTGTTCAGCACTTGCTCAGATTCAAATGCAAATAAATCCCTTTAGCTTTACTAAGAATTAGACAGGCATTACAGTCTGGGAAAGGTTTGTTTCACTTCCATGGATTTTCCTCAATCATCTCACAATTCTTGAGACAGGAAGAAGGAGACAGATTGGGGATCTTCCTATTTACATGTTCCAGAGGGAAACCCTTTCAAGTTGCTGTCATTTAAGCAAATGTTCTGCTGAATGTGGATTTTTTTTTTTTTTAGGTGGGGATTTTGCATTATTATTAATTAATGTCACAAACACCTTCTCTTATTCCTCTCTCTTTGTTGGGAATTGTCATTATTCTAGAAGGAAGATCTTTCACTGTTTGTGACTCAAATACTGATTCTATAAATCCTTTAATCACTGCCCTGTGTGTATCCTGTGCAGATGCAGTGGTTATCCAGAAGTTCAAACACAAAAATAAGATTTGCCAAGCTAAAAGAAAAATATGATTAGTTAATGATTTGGATTCAGAAAAGGAAAGAAACCTCCTTTATAAATTTTCTTTAGCAGTAAAGCAAATTATGGTTTTCCTTACCAGAAACAAATCTTCCCATGGCAGTCTTCGACAGCGATTGCAAGATATATGGATTCAGATTTCAGGTCCAACATGAATGTTGATAATAAAAATATACTCATAAGGGAAAATAAATAGCTGAGGAATGGGATAGAGATGGTAGAGGCACTGTCATTTTTGTGCAGAATCTCAGAGGTTTTGACAACAACAATATCTTTATTTTCCCCCACAGTGATCAAGCAGCAGACTAAATGGAGGAAGCTCTCCTGTCAGCCTGGTTTTCAAATTAATGAGAGAAGGAAATCAGTGCTTCATGGCATTTTCACTGGGTGCTGGTAACTGTTCAAGCAATCCTTACTCTGATGCTGACTCATTCTTGCTCCTTGAGCCCATCGTTGCAGACATCTCAGAATTATTCTATTCCTTTAGAAATCTCCATGTATAAAGTTTGCAGAAACCTGATTTTCAGAGCTTCTCATAGGTGGCCCTGAAAAGAAGTCGTTGTAAGTGAAAATGTTTTGTGCCTCTAAAAACTGGTGCCCTTAGCCATCATTTTTGTGTTTGCCTCATGGCTTTTTGTTGTGGTTTAACCCCAGCCAGCAGCTAAGCACCACACAGCCGCTCGCTCACTCCCCTCCAGCAGGACAGGGGAGAGCAACAGTGAGAAAACTCGTGGGTTGAGATAAAGACAGTTTAATAGGGAAAGCAAAAGCTGCACACACAAGAAAAGCAAACCAAGGAATTCATTCACTGCTTCCCATCGGCAGGCAGGTGTTCAGCCATCCCCAGGAAAGCAGGGCTCCATCACACGTAACGGTTGCTTGGGAAGACAAACACCATCACTCCAAAAGTCCCCCCTTCCTTCTTCTTCCCCCAGCTTTATATGCTGAGCATGACGTCATATGGTATGGGATATCCCTTTGGTCAGTTGGGGTCAGCTGTCCCAGCTGTGTCCCCTCCCAACTTCTTGTGCCCCCCCAGCCTCCTCGCTGGTGGGGTGGGGTGAGGAGCAGGAAAGGCCTTGAGTCTGTGTCAGCACTGCTCAGCAGTAGCGAAACATCCCTGTGTTATCAACACTGTTTTCAGCACAAATCCAAACCATAATCTCATACTAGCTTCTATGAAGAAAATTAACTCTATCCCAGAGAAACCCAGGACACTTTTTTTTCCACACATTTGGGAATTTTCACACTGAAACCTGTACGACACTGTCTCACACATGTGAGAAGAATGTACTGAAAAAGTCTGCTACCACACTGTTTTTCCTGTTGGCCTTCTTGCTGAGTTGCCCTCCACTATGTGTGTGTACAAAAAGGTAGAAGATTCCAGATAAAATGCCTATCCTTATCCCTATGCGTATTTATGTTTCTTTGCTAATCCAGTGTATGGTTTATTTTTGCAATGATACAATTTTGAAGAGGAAGTTTAATACATTTTTAAATTCCTATAAGGAGCACAGAGCTAAGAATCAGCCAATGTCTAGCTGAAATGAAGCTAGGATTGTTACACAGTTACAATTTTAGCATAGAAGTGACACAAAATTTGAAAAGAGAGGAAATAATCATTTCTTAGACATTCTTATTGACAGCTGGAAAAGTACACAAGCTTTTCGATTGACTGGGTCTTTGGTTCTAAAGCAGAACCAGAGAGCTTCAAGCTAAGCAGAGTTTGGAAACTGCTCTCAATTTCACTTAATTATGTTAGCTGATTAGACAATTTCAAAGAAAAAGACAATTGGTATCTGAGCAGATCAGGATACTTAGTCAGAATAGAAGTTATAACATTTGTAGCCCCTGTGGTTTGTAGAGATAGAAAATCAGGTAATTATAGCACAAAATTATAGCTAGTGACTAGCTGGAATGAGATTTGAGGAAAATTGCTATGTCAGATCACTGTGTCTCTATTGATACAATTATTTTTGACACGCAATACAGTAATGATTGTGTTTCTAGGCATACTATTGAAGATCATTTGTAAGTCTTTCACAAACAGGATTGAGAAATTGTATACAGAGCTATTGTTTTCTGAGAAAAGATCTAGAGGTAACATGCTGTTTCTTCACTGTATCAATTGCCTTGCCCAATTTCATGATGGTGCGCAGCAGTGGCTTGGATTCACCCATATAGTTTTCATGAGTACCAGTGATGCAATGGATGAGGTATTTCTCATTTTGGGATTCACTGCTTGTTCATCTAAGGTATTCAAGGCCTTATTTCATCATTAACAGTTCGGATCATGCTGCTTTTATACAAACCTGTTCTGTAGGAACCATGTGTCCATATGCATCTCAAGTAGCATCAAAGAGCCTTTGATAGATAAATAAACAGTCCTTCCAGATGCGAGTTCATATCACAACTACTTTAAAACACATCTTTCATGTTACTTTGGTGAGTTCTGGTTGTTTCATATACTCACGGATAGCACATAGAAATACAGACAGAATCTGCATTTTACAAGTTTTCCTGTAACTAGCAAAACTAACGAAGCCTAATTTCCTAAGATTTTGTGCATTGTGGTTAGAATTTCTGCTGTTTAATAAGGTGCAAGCATGTACTGAGTCTTTTCCACTGTCCAAGGTCTTTGCATCTAAACTGTATGAAAAATTAAGCTTGTACTGCAGTCTTCCCTATGAAGTGTCACTGACAGAATCTCGCTATTAGTGCTGCCTATTTACATGAAAATTCCAGAAGTACCTGAGACTTTTACTCCTCTGTCAAATTTGTGTAAAACTGGTCCTGAAGATCAATTAAGTTTAAAAAGATGGGAGAAGCAGACACATATATACTGACAGTGTGACTGCGTTAACCTCCTCCCTCTAAGAAAACAAGCTAACAATCAAACCACAAGCGTTTATCTCAACTGCAGAAAAAATGCCTCCAGCTACAGAGAAGAGCAGGACATGAGTGCTGGCAACTGAAGGAAGTCATGGTGTGATAGATTGTAAACCAGTAATGTCAATGACTAAAAATGCTTGCATGGGTTTGCTTTAGAACTTGCTGATTGTAGCAGAACTTAGATCCTAATTCAGTGTCCCTTGAGCAGAAGCGTAGAAAAGGTTAGGCCAAAGCAATGAAGCCCTCCAAGTTTGTAGGGTAGCTGGGTGGCTTAACACTTACGGAAAGGTTGGGTCCTAGAAGTGATAAAAGAAACCAAAGTCTGTAATTCAAGAGTCTATGTAATTCAGGAAGTTAGAGGCTCATCAGTGCTCCCAACTGTAAGATACTGGTCTTGAAATGAAGATAAAAGGACTGTTATGAACTCCCTGAAAAGAGGTGAGCAACCAACTTCACCTTGGGAGCCCTGAGATAATAGCTCAAGGGGGTATTGTCAGTCAGGACTAAGCGGTGTTTGGTAGAACACAACAGGAAAACAACATTGAGAACCTTCTAGTTAGGTTCTTGAGTCCATCCACTTTTGCAGATGTAGAAAATGGAGTACAACCAAACACTAGCTCTTTTTTACGTTGCTGTATCATGGATGCATCCCATTCAGGGCCTTTCACTGGGCTGTGCTATACATGCTGGGAGCAAACACTCACCCACACCCTTTTCTTACCCTGAGAGTTTGCAGATGAAGCAGAAGATGGCAAATACTTAGGGCACAGATAATTGGAGAAACTAGAAATAAAACAGCACTGGTCTGCAGATAGAAACAAAGTAAATAGAAGACATGGGTGGCCAGATGTGTGAAGTTTTATGGGTCTTATGATGAAAGAAAGCAAGGAGATCAATGAAGCTATGTGAATATTTACAGACAATACCTCCTGAGAGGGACTGTCATGACCTAGGATGTGAGAAATCCCAAAGGTGTTTTGTTTTTAAACGTATGACACAGTTTTGTTTCACTGCCCGTCAGAGAACAGTCAAGTGGAATGCGTTAGTTATAGAGATATTAGGCTCTTTGTTGATATTTGAAAAGAATATAATTACAAGCTCCGGGGAGTCTGTGACAAATATTCAGATTTATGTATTTATGTGGATACAAAAATACAGAAATGGCAACGTGATTTTGAAATCTTACAGAAGAACAAACACAAAGAGCAAAAGAACACAAACAGATATAGAAAGAGCACCAGGAATACATTGCCTTATAATGTTTAAATTCTTCTGAGCACTCTGCATGATGCTCAATATGTTTTTGCACTATTATCAACAATCTCTTTGTGCATTAAACGTTTCAGTGCTCCATTAAGAATACCGGGGTTGGTGAAGCTTGGGTTTTATCAAAGAGTGGCAATGATATGTGGAATGAAGGAGAATGTAGTAATTATTTATAATCTCACTTTAGCATCAGATTACCCTATTTTATTATCTTCTTCAGGACAGAGAGCACTTGTCTTTGGTTGCACGTACAACACCAATAGGACTGCAGTGAGCCCCTGTATTGCAGTGATGTGCTGTGCTTGGATACTCATGTTCAGCCAGGAGAAGAAAGCCTATAATATATAGTCCTAAAATTCTCTCTCCTCAAATTGTTCAGCTATTGACATTCTTAAATTAGAGAAACAATTCACATTTGATAGAACGAGGTCACTTCTGTTAAGATGTTTGCAGGCTGCTCAAATTTTCCAGAAAAAATGGGTAATCCATGAACTTGTAAAGCATTTTGCAAGTTTTTCCTCACAGCCCAGGCCGCTCCCTGAGCCTTTAGTATAAGAAGTGCTACAGAAAGAAGAAGTTATAGCAGGAAACCCACACACTTCAAACTTTGTTTGAATTTGGCAAAGACCTTTTGTGTGCAATTGTTTTCACTCTAACACTTTTGTGAAAAGGGAAAGTAGTATATACTTCAAAGACATGTACTTGCATGTGTGTCATTATCAGAAATTTTTGTGCAGCCATCTAGAAAATTCAGGCGAGGGTTGTGAATCCTTCCACTGAGCAGCAAAAGCTATGCTGTGCTGGGATAAGGAACTGACAGCATATTATTTAGACTGAATGTTTGAAACAGTAGTTGCATCAAATAATTTTCAAGTAGTCCCTGGGGTGAAAAATATTGTCACAAGCCACTGACTGAGTAACAAATAAAATATGAAAATCAGTCTGCATAACTTACGAAGAAGAAAAGGACCTAGTTCACTAAGTACTTTACTGGCAATGACTTGCTCACCCCTTGTCCTTCCCTAAGCTCTTCACTCAATATATATGCAGTCCTGCTCTCCTGCAAAGAGATGGAAGTTTTGAACCTGGGGTATGTAACGAAGTGAGGTGGTCACCAGAGGAAGTAGTTTTGCTTTCTCCACCCCTCTCTCTAATCCAAGTCCTATCTCTGTTGCTTTTCTTTCGTATTTTATCAACTGCAGGCACTTGTCGGACGTCAGGGCCCTGAGTACATCCCCTCCTCTCTGGGGGTTTGGCTGCTCGGGGCCATGAAAGCAGAGTTGGTGGTCTTGGGGAGATCTCCTCCAGAGAAATCTGGGGGGACACACTGATGAGGGCTGACCCCTGGCTGGGGGTCTCTTGTCCTGCTGGCCATGTTACTGAGATTGGCTTTTGGTGGAGAGGACAACAGGGAATGGATTTGCTTTTTTTGGTAGCAGCTGAAAACTAATCACAGCATACAGCATTTACAAAAGGGGGAATGCAAAAGTCATTCCACTCAAATCATCTACCTGTAGCAGTGCCTATAGGCATATTAATTTAAAATCCTCCTGTGTCAGACGCTAGCCCAGTCTCTGCTTCAGCCTACCTTAAGCAGAAATTGGTTAGCTATAAAATAATTGCATTTCATGGTACACAGCAAAGTTGTGATTAAACTACCTTTGGGACTGTAGCATCTTAGAAGGCTCACCAGTCATTCTGCAGTATGAGATAATGGTCTCATTTTGAATTCCCACGTAAAGCCTCCCCTGCAAAATCATCTTTGCACATGTATGTGAATGGAGTTGGAGGGAGAGATTATGTTGTGGATTTGTGACTGGTTTGACAGGTGCCTAGTCAGCTGTGACAAGGTAGCTGAAAGAGCAGTTATCACAACAGGTAATGCTAATATTCAGTTAGAAAAAAAAAAAGAAAATCCAAATGGAGAATTTCTGCAGTAGCTAAAATCAAGTGGTTGAGTACAAATGAGGGATAAACAATTGAGTTTAAATGCAAATAACAGTGAACTTCTATGGGGCTTGAGTCTGATAGCTGAAATAATAGCTATCTTCATATGCTAAGAAATATAAAAACCACTTGAAAGACAAGATATTAAAAAAACCCTGAAAACCACCAGTTTGATCCTTTTGGGGAAAAAAGACATAATTAATTACTTCCTCATCAGTCACACAGCCTGTATTTCCCCTCTGGATCCAGGACCTCCAGATGCTATTTCACCACTGGTAGAAAGGTTTGTGATATACTCCGAGCAACCCAACACCCACATCAGTTGCACGTTAGCATTGCAGCCCAACATTCATCTCGTGACTGATGTGACATCCACTGTGTGATCTGATGGGATATTGTCCTTTTCTCACTCCTTGGGAAAGAGGCTTCCTAGGAGGTCTGGAGATGCCTCTTGTCACTGTGATGAAATTGGAGCCTTTGTGTGTAAGACTGATCCAGGTGTTATTCTAGTGCTTTTAATCAGTAGATACCACACTAGCTTTTGTAAGCAAGGCTGGCAACACGGTGCCTATAGTTCACTAAAAAGAGCTGGAAATGAAACCTAATCACAGGAATCTACGCATCTAATTGATGTACACAAGACATACAGGCTGAACAGTTAAACAAGTAGATTTTACCTATTCCAGTAATTTGAATTGTGCTAGGGCATGGCACAGATTCCACAGCTCAATTGTAGCATGACATTGTCAGAGCAGCCCCTGCAAGTGTTTTGGCTGAACAAACCAGAATTATTTCAGACAATTTCCAGACAATTCCTGATATTTGGAACAGTCCAGGGTCCATTTCAGAAAGCCCAGCTGGATGTTGTTTTGGATGCTGAGAAAGTTTAGCTGTATGGATGTGGGCAGAACATATCAGCTGGCCTTAGAGCCAAAGAATGTCCCCCAACATTGTTTAGTTTACAGGTACAGCTGTGGCCCAGTTGCCCAGATCACCAAGTGATGTTTCAGTGATAGGACGAGAGGAAATGGCCTCAAGTTGCGCCAAGGGAGGTTTAGATTCGACATTAGGAAAAATTTCTTTACTGAAACGGTGGTCAAGCCTTGGAACAGGCTGCCCAGGGAAGTGGTGGAGTCACCATCCCTGGAGGTATTTAAAAGACGTGTAGATGAGGTGCTTAGGGACATGGTTTAGTGGGCATGGTGGTGTTGGGTTGATGGTTGGACTCAATGATCTTAGAGGTCTTTTTCAACCTTAATGATTCTATGATTCTATGATTCACCTTTTACATTATTACTTCTAGTCCTTGGAGTAATCCTTACGTAAGTCACACATGGCAGGTGTGACACACAACCCACAAGGTATCATGGAGTTGCAGCTGGGACCACCATAAAGTTATGCTAAAGACCTCTCCTTAGGCCACCAACTCCTTCTTCAGGGGTCATCCTAGGTGTCAACTTTCAGATTAACTGGATCACCCTTTAAGTTGCACTGACTAGATTATACCAGTTTATACTGATTAGATAGCTGTTGACTGATGGGAGCGGCACAGTTCACATATGGACTTCTCCATGTAGACACACAGCATTACGTGTCTTCATCTGAAGATGAATCCCATCCTCTGTGGTTGAAAATATACTGCAACTGGAGCATGTAATTGCACTGCATCTTGGGAGCATTCAGAACCCTTTATAGGACTATCAAACCCTCTTCTAGGGTACAATTTGCTACTAGTGTGCAACCCTCACTTCTGAATGAGATTGGATCAGGACATGGAGCTAAGAAAAGGTGTGTTTGCCTTTTGGTGGTGGAAAGTTTTCACCATCTCTTCTCATGGGGATTATTTGCTACTGATGATGGGCACAGGATTGGTCCTAATTCATTCTGGGAACCTAGTACCTTAAGCGGTTTTGGAAACAATGATTTTCCAGTTCCATTCTGCCAACCTCACTTGCATAAGGCAGTCTTTTGGGCCAAACTTCCCCACTCTTCTTTGCAAAATCTCAACCTAAATTTGTATGGAGTATTTTCATAAAAATGCCAACAGATTGGATTAATATATAAGCACATTTATCTTAATGATTATCAATATTCATTGATCTCAGTGTTAAGTATCACCCGAGGAAAAGCCAAGGTCATTATTTATTTAGTGGCGCAATCAGTCTTCATATTCTTGGATGGGAGTGAGTCAATGTATCCTATGTCATCTCAGATATTCACTGTTACAATTACTCATCTAATCCCAACCAATGACACAGGTTGCTAGAAAAATTTTCGTTTTTGAATTAATACTTGAAAGGAGCAATTGCATTAGTAGCCTCAGGGGTAGTAAGGATGTAGAAACTGAGAGGAGAAAGAAGAACTCTTATTCAGTGAACTAAAGTCAGGATATGCTTATTTACCTATGTGCTTCCCTGGTTAACAGACCTCAAAATACAAGTTTTGCTGACCTCCAGGAACAGAAACTCACTGGGTCAAAAACCAGGCTTAATTTAAAATGTAAATTAATGCCCTGGTTTTGGCTGGGATAGAGTTAAATTTCTTCCTAGTGCTGAAACACCAGCATTGGTGGTTCAGTGGTAGAATTCTCGCCTGCCACGCGGGAGGCCCAGGTGGTTGGAGTAGCTGCAGTGCCTGTCGTTTTGTCATCAGATCTGGAGACCTTCTCTCCCACTTGAAGGTTCTGAATAGTGTTGAACAGGGCTCGGTAGGCATGGGCCAGGCCCCAGCACGTTGCAGTAATCTGGGTCTTTCTGGAATTGCCAGGGTGACAACATACATTTTCCAAATATTTCACTAGTTTTTCAGGATTCTGCACTTGTTCAGGGTGAAGTTCCAAAACACTGGAGGTGACCACTGTCCTAGGCACTTGCCCATACTGTCCCACACATCCTGCCACTCATAACTATCCAGCCTCGGGGCAGATCTCTGTGTGGTATTCTTAAATAGTTATTTAACCTTAATAGGTTAAACAAAGCCTGAGACACGTTCAGGAGACATAGCAATAGGAACACGCTGGTTTGAACATCCCAAGGATATTCAGAAACCTCAAGAGCTATTGTAACTAGCCTGGAGGAGAAGGGGAAGGTGAAGGATGCTGTCTCCCCTGCAAATTGGCTCTCTAAGGAGAAGAGGTAAAAAGTGTAATTACTAATAGTTTCCGAGAGATAGCTCCCGAAGCACAGGGGTGATGGTGGTGTTGAGTACAGTCTCCTGACTAATAATTTTATCATACCATAAGCCAGTGTTACACAGTATAGCAAAGCAATGACCTTAATCCATTTCCCAGAGATGACCAACCCCACATAAAAACTGACAATCAGCAGTATAGACAGCCAGTA